>NC_069112.1:9854792-10154792 GCF_025612915.1 Magallana angulata | reverse complement strand
TAGGTATAGCGACAATGAAATAGAATTATGACGTGCAATGCCTTTTACGAGTACTGCTCCGCTTTAATTGGACTGCATGCTTTGCAATAGGCATGTAAACTTCGAATTCGTTTTTCATTTACCGGTGTAATATGAATGGTTTTTGGAATAACGCATTCAAATACAATTGTGATGACTTTGTAAATTTAAAGGTTTTTTTAACTTCTTTATACTTTTATTAAAAATTTGTCCAAATGGGATGGAAACTATAACTTGAGAGAGAAAATAAGTATGCATTTAAAATGTTTATTATGTCAATATCCGTCATCTTTTAAAGAAGCATATAATTTGAATAATGATTATACAAAAGGATCCTACAGTTTGCTATAGTATGTGATTACTTATAAATGATGTATAGAAAAGTGTTTCGCTCAGGCAGAGGATAATCATGTGTGTAATATTAGACCTAGTATGGTATAAAGTTTCAATTAATTTAATTTCGATTTGATTAGCATTTTCAAAATGCGTAGGCTGTACAAAGACATCTGCTCTAATCTATATACTTGCTGATGTAGACTCCAAGTATTAGATTACGAATTGATATTGCTAAGTTGATTTTGACAATTTATAAATTTATTATTAAATTTCTTATTTCTTATTCGTTTAATGAACTCGATTTCATGTCCTTTTTTGGGATGAAGATTTTTTTAGACTTAACTATACTCAATTGATCATCTTTGAAAAATTTTAAATGGGTTTACTCTTTTTTACAATTCATTTACTCTGAACCCTCCTTTCTAGCCTATTTTTTAAAATAGAATTGAAACACAAAATGTATGCCACATTCACGTTTGGGTATAGTTTGTGTATTTAGGAAATGCAAACGCATTGGAGCTCACTAAAAAACAATACATATACCCATACACAACACGTATACCTTCAATTAGAAATAATTAAGAAAATTCAACTTTTTGTTTACAGTCATGTATATCGTGTTAAATGTAAATCAGAAAACAAACAAACAAAACAAACAAACAAAACAGTACAAAAATAAATAAATTAAAAAAACAGGTTGTTAATTATACACCTCGTGCGCTGCAAATTCACCTTAAGTAGGACAAAACGAATATACACCAGGGCTGCGTTTTACAAAAGAACTTACGACAAAGTCGTAACTATTTATAGTCTCATGGAGTGCCCTTTGGGTAACAAAATTTATATTGTACCATTAATTTACCCTTATATCAATTTCTATAATTATTTTTACAGCCATTAAATTCAAATAATGATTAATTTGTGATTAATAAGCACTCATTAATTTGGTCGTAAGTCGTAAGTTCTTTTGTAAAACGCAGCCCAGAATTCCAACAATCAAAAAGTATTTTTTAATAAAAATATAGAACTTAAATAGCATTCATTTAGCTTGACCTGATTTTATAATAATATAAATAACAGAGATATCACTGTTCTCATATCATTAAAGCTTAACATTTACTGTATACAGAGTGGTTTATAATTCTTGATTTTATACTCTCTCAAACAGTTTCGCCCCGCCCTGAATTTGCCAAGACACTGTTGTGTTAAACGAAAAATAATTTAAGACTGTAAATCGCCCAGTCCTAGATTCGCTCGCTGACAACAAAAGCGAAAGGGGCGAATATATACCTGTATATAGTACGTTTTAGTCTTAAGATATCAAATAAATCAAATTTTAACTTTTAGTTTGGTCGTTTGGTTGATGTAGATCTAAATGTCTCATGATATTTTGAACTTATAATGTGTTTTGCAATTTAAACGTTGGAGAGATGTCATTGGTTTACATCTATATTATTTTTGTTATCATACGAGTATGTTTGATATCAATCCTGCATACTAACAGACAGTCTCATAAACGCTTACCATGTTCTCCGCGACAGCACACTGAACTTTTCTCATTTTCGTGAATAATTCATGTCTTATTCTGATTGGGTCCTTTCCACCTCTTTGAAGAACATTACATCTATAGCAATAGTGTTTACGCTTTCATTTATAAGCAACAACATGTTTTAACGAAATGCATTTCCTTTTTCATAACCCTAGATACGGAAAGTTTCGCTCTTTTTGTGTTGAAATGAGGATGATAAGTACACATACAAACATAAACAAATGTGACATTTGGCGGCGTGGGTTTTTGACCATGCCTTGAGTGCAATTCATAGGCTAGGTTAACTGTGATTTTACATATGCTCTCAGTAGATAAACCATTGTTAAAATTATGAAGTATCAACGTATTTGAACGGTTGTCCTTTTTGGTCAACATTTGATATTATTCAAACATAACTATAATGTATTTCTAATATGTTTACATTTATTGTATTTACTCAGAATCTTGATGTGCTGTAAATCATTGCAACATATTGCATCGTTGAAGTTGAAGTCTCCTTGTGTAATGGTATATAGTTAACCGTCCTTTGCTAAATTGGTACACTGAAGTTGTTATACCTCACTGCATAACAATGACAAAAACAATTGGGTAAGTATGAATTCTTCAATTTTTAATAATTAAAATTACCCGGTTCCTTTCAAAACACTTGCAGCTGTAAGATCACTTAATATGTTCGCATTTCGTATTCCACAATCAATACAAATATTATACAAGATATAATTCATGACTTGTTTGTGTGTGTGTGTGTTTTTTTTTAAATCAATGTATTTGGGTTTGGTGATGTGTATAGTTTTGTGCTGTAACCAGATTTGTTAAGCATATGCTACCTAAAATTTGTTACTGTTGTTTTTCTTTAGAATCTTTACCTTTTTCTGCTTTTTGTTGGTGGTATCCAGTAACCTTGGAAAACAAATGAAAAGTGAGGTAATGAAATAGAAAAGTGGGGTAATGAAATAGAAAAGTGAGGTAATGAAATAGAAAAGTGAGGTAATGAAATGGAAAAGTGAGGTAATGAAATAGAAAAGTGAGGTAATGAAATGGAAAAGTGAGGTAATGAAATAGAAAAGTGAGGTAATGAAATAGAAAAGTGAGGTAATGAAATAGAAAAGTGAGGTAATGAATTAGAAAAGTGAGATTAATATAATCATTCAATATATACTCGTGTGGGATAATAGAAAAGTGAGGTAATGAAATAGAAAAGTGAGGTAATGAATTAGAAAAGTGAGGTAATGAAATGGAAAAGTGAGGTAATGAAATGGAAAAGTGAGGTAATGAAATAGAAAAGTGAGGTAATGAATTAGAAAAGTGAGGTTATGAATTAGAAAAGTGAGGTAATGAATTGGAAAAGTGAGGTTATGAATTAGAAAAGTGAGGTTATGAATTAGAAAAGTGAGGTAATGAATCAGAAAAGTGAGGTAATGAAATAAAAAAGTGAGGTAATGAATTAGAAAAGTGAGGTAATGAATTAGAAAAGTGAGGTAATGAAATGGAAAAGTGAGGTAATGAAATGGAAAAGTGAGGTAATGAAATAGAAAAGTGAGGTAATGAATTAGAAAAGTGAGGTTATGAATTAGAAAAGTGAGGTAATGAATTAGAAAAGTGAGGTTATGAATTAGAAAAGTGAGGTTATGAATTAGAAAAGTGAGGTTATGAATTAGAAAAGTGAGGTAATGAAATAGAAAAGTGAGGTAATGAATTAGAAAAGTGAGGTAATGAAACAGAAAAGTGAGGTAAGAAATAGAAAAGTTAGGTAATGAAATAGAAAAGTGAGGTAATGAAATAGAAAAGTGAGGTAATGAAAAATAAAAGTGAGGTAATGAAATAGAAATGTAAGATAATGAATTAGAAAAAGTGAGGTAATGAATTAGAAAAACAAGGTAATGAAATAGAAAAGTGGGGTAATGAATTAGAAAAACAAAGTAATGAATTAGAAAAGTGAGGTAATGAATTAGAAAAGTGAGGTAATGAATTAGAAAAGTAAGGTAATGAATTAGAAAAGTGAAGTAATGAATTAGAAAAACAAGGTAATGAAATAGAAAAGTGAGGTAATGAATTAGAAAAACAAGGTAATGAATTAGAAAAGTGAGGTAATGAATTAGAAAAGTGAGGTAATGAATTAGAAAAGTAAGGTAAAGAATTAGAAAAGTGAAGTAATGAATTAGAAAAACAAAGTAATGAAATATAAAAGTGAGGTAATGAATTAGAAAAAAAAGGTAATGAATTAGAAAAGTGAGATTAATAGAATCATTCATTATATACTCGTGTGGGATGGAATTTCACTATCCCACACGAGTATATAATGAATGCTTATTTTTCTGGCATTATATTATTGTAAAAAAATTATGTTTGACAACTTTCTGTTATGACGTTCAAAAGATTACTTTCGGTTTATCCCTCCGCGTGCTTCGAATAGTGCAAGTCAAAATGAGAGCATACAATAGTTTTTTAGATTAAAAATATTATAAATTGTAATTAATTAAGGAAACAATTACTTAATTGATAGTCTCAATCTACAATTTTGCCTTTCCCTTCAGCAGACAACATTTGTTAACGTTTTAAAACGGCGTAGTAAAACACAGTGTAAGACAGAAAAATCTCACACTCCTGTCTCACACCGGACAAACCGATCTCACACCGGTGATAATGCGAAAAAATGAATTAGAAAAGTTAGGTAATGAAATAGAAAAGTGAGGTAAAGAAATTGAAAAACAAAGTAATGAAATAGAAAAGTGAGGTTATGAAATAGAAAAGTGAGGTAATAAAAAAAAGTGAGGTACTGAAAAAGAAAAGTGAGGTAATGAATTAGAAAATTGAGGTAATGAATTAGAAAAGTGAGGAAATGAATTAGAAAAGTGAGGTAATGAAAAAGAAAAGTGAGATAATGAATTAGAAAAGTGAGGTAATGAAATAGAAAAGTGAGGTAATGAAATAGAAAAGTGAGGTAATGAATTAGAAAAGTGAGGTAATGAATTAGAAAAACAAGGTAATGAAATAGAAAAGTGAGGTAATGAAATTGAAAAGTGAGGTAATGAAATAGAAAAGTGAGGTAATGAAAAAGAAAAGTGAGGTAATGAATTAGAAAATTGAGGTAATGAATTAGAAAAGTGAAGTAATGAATTAGAAAAGTAAGGCAATGAATTAGAAAAGTGATGTAATGAATTAGAAAAGTGAGGTAATGAATTAGAAAAGTAAGATAATGAACAAGATTTGCAGAAAATTATGAATTTCGATATCAATGTGATACTAATCAGATTAAAAGATAAACTAATTTCAGTCATTTGTTTGAAAATGTTTTAGGACAAATCATTGGATTTTACACTTCCTTTGCTTAAAATGATCTCAAACCTCCAAAAAGAAATGAAAGATGTTCGACGGGAGATGAAAGATGTGCAGCTAAAGAGTGAGATACATTGACATTGTTATTTAATTATGCGTTATATTTCTAAATAAATGAAAGCTCTCTCAAGTTATAACCTAAAATCATTTTTATTAATAATATTTATCAAAATTATATTCATGTATTGATCTTCGTAGTTATTTAAAAACATATTCTTGACAATATCTTGAATATAGATATACCATGTGCTTGTTACATATGGATAAGCCATGCGATTCTAATCTTAATTGTGTTATTTTTGCTAATCTGAGCCGAATGCTCAAGTGAGCTTTTCTGATCAAAATCTGTCCGTTGCCTGTCATCGCCAACGTTGTTGTCCTATTTATTTATTTTTTTGGCATTTTTATCTGCAAATTCATCGGTCAAATTTTAACAAAATTTGGCATAAAATAATTTTTGGTGAAGGGAATTCAAGTTTGTCAATTATGAAAGGCTAAGTTCTCTTAAAAGAAAGATTGTCTTAAATTAATGAAAATATGTCGATATTTTTTCAAACATCTGTTTAGAAAAACTGAAACTTCTCTAAAAGCATCAACAGGTAGTGTATATTCAAAATTTGTTCAAAAACTGTAACTTGAGTTAAAGCACTCTCAGGTAATGTAGATTCAAAATTCTTCAAATCATGATCCCCAGGGATAAGTTGGGGCCTTAGAGGGACGGGGGGGGGGGGGGTACATTGAAATATATAAAGAACAATGTGGCGACAATGTGGGTGAATTAATTAAAACAGATCTTTAAAAAAAAAAACAAAAGGAGACCGTTGTTTAACTTAAGAATATGTTAATGAAAATTTAAAAGTCTTTTATAATAAAGAATATATATATAGTATACTCTACTTATAGTCTATAGATTTTGAATTTAATATTCTAAAGACAGTTTCAACTGCTTTTGTTGGTTATTGTTGCTTTGGTGAGCAATGCGGCCCATGGGCATCGTATTTATTGTATTTACAGAACATATTGCGTTCACTGTCACACACGATGGAACCGGTCAACGAATAACACATAAATCACAGGTCGTGAAATATAACCAGGTCCAGTTTAACATTGGCGGTGGATACCGGAAATACAGCGGCCATTTTGTTTCTCCCGTTAATGGAACATTCGTCTTCTTTCTTTCTTTGCAACCATTCCCAGGCTCGAAAGCCTCGTTTTTGATTACTGTAAACAACCGGGGGATGGTAGAAGCAGTTTCAGGGAAAATCCCGCATGAGTACAACATGAGCAGTAACATGGTCATTGTATCTCTCCGCCAAGGGGACCACGTGTGGGTCATGTCTCACCCTACCTGGAGTGTTGATCCACGACACCATTTAAAGAACCGGGGAAACAGCTTCTCTGGATTTCTTCTTTACCAGAGATAATTTCACTGCTTTAAATATGCATAATAAAAAGTTTATGCAATTAACTATCAACTGGTTGATTTTCAGATTGCTATTTTTCATTTTTATTTTACGCTATAAAAAATCAAAGACTCAAAATCAAAGTCAAAGACTCCAAAAAAAAAAAACAACAAAAAAAAAAACAAAAACAAAAAAAACAAAAACAAAACTAAAAAAAAAAAAAACCCACACACACAAACATACCCAACACAAACATACCCAATACAAACATACCCTTCAAAAAATACATATATTTATGTTTAGTTTATGTTGGGTCAATAATAAATATACAAGGCAAAAATCACAGGGGCATCGTATCCGCTCTACACTCTATGACATATATAAATGATACACGTGTATTACTTATACATGTCATAGGGTGCACGTGTAGAGCGGATACGATGCCCCTGTGCAAAAATACAGTAAGTTATGCACGGATGAAAAGGAAGTGTTAGTTTAAAAACTAATCAAGTGATGAAAATAATCAAAATGCAGTCGCTTTCTTTTATGCATGGATGGAAAGGAACATCAAAGGGTTGGATTGATTAAGGTGGTTCACCTCACCCACTACACCTTGAAATAGGTTTCTATCAGCAGAAAATCATTTAGTTGTGATAGATGACCTGATGCACAAGACATACATACGACGGCTGTTTGGAACTGTTTGAGACATTGAACAGGAGGAAGGATCATAACTAGACTCGATCTCGGGACCCTTCAATTTAAAAACCCAACGCTCTACCGACTGAGCTAACGCGGGTCAACCCACTATATAGCTACTAGAAGCGTTGCAGTACTGAGTCTGTATATACACACTACTAAGTATTACAAATTTTACTCTTTCTCCCTTTGGACAAAAGATAAATCATTGAAATTTCACCAAAAAAAATAAACCAGAGTACCATTTATTAGCGTGATTTGTATAGTCAATGACCACTCGGCACACCTCGGCCGATTCGTAGGATACGGAATCGGCCGAGGTTTGCCGAATGAGTCAATGACATCATTAGACCATTCGATTCCTAGTAAGTTGACACACTTTCCTACGTCCACTAACCTGACGCAGCCACAAACTCATTACAACGTCATATTGACGAGTCTCCTTGCTTCCGTGTTTAAACATCTTGCAAACGAACGGAAAACATGGATTCTTCTTCATTCCATGTACATGTTAACTGAAACTAGTTTTAAAAAGTTGTCATCTCGAAAATACATAAATCCAGTTAATGCATCATTACGAATTTTCGTAATATTATTTTTCACAATGAAGTGTTCAAAAATAAGCATGATTATGCATGACTTATATAAACCAGTGTAGATTTAATCTTTAGCCAAGGACACTTGAATAATATTGGCCAATGATCAAAAGCAATCGAGGTTATTAACTAACTTAGTGTGGTAATAGATAATAAGTGAAAGTGAATAAATTTTAATTTTCGCCAAACAGAGACATATTTGGGAAGAATAAAAAATCGTATTTGTCTGCTGTTAGGCAGGCATGTTGCAACGGAGAATGCATGGGAAGAGTCCGGCGTCCCTCTCCATTTATGTGAAAAGAAATAAAGTTGGTAATATAATAGAATAAAATATTTGAGTATGCTTCCCTCACAGATAAGCTTAAGGAATTTTAGGTTTATCGGGATTGCTGCAACTGTAGAAAATATTTCTTTATTCTATCGGGCTTGAGAAAAAGAAAACATCCCATGAAAGACCTTATGATGGTCTTAGGACAAGGTAAGCGATGTCCTAAAGTTTAGACAAATTAGCGATGGCGGGTCAAAAATTTGGGAAACCTCCGGGAGACAGACTTGAGACGAAGACATATCCTAAGTCGCGCCTAAAAGTAGTCCTATGGATGTGGCTTCTTCAACATGCTTGCCGTCCCAAAGTTTGTCAGTATTATGAGCGGAAAAGCGTACATGTATGTTCGCTGGAAAAGTAATCGAGAGAAACATTATAAAGGAAGAAAACGTCCCGGAGCCTACGAAAAAAATTCGTGTGAAATATACTTTTTAGGACGTTGATAAAATATGTATTTCTTTAGAAATTCCACAAAGAACAAAAAAAATATTAATAACATTTCTTTTATTTTTATTTGATTTGATTTAGTTTATTTCACCTTCTTATATCGTATATATATATACTTAATTGAAATCATAATTTCACAAAACATTTTATACTGTTAGGAGAAGAAAAGTAATCTGTATCTTAATTAAAACTGACTTTGCAAATTACATATTGCCTTTCATGCTAAAATAAATTGAAACTCATCGGCAATTGGGATACCATGCATTACACAAATTACAATAACCACTGGCGGATTTAAGGGGGGGCGTGGAGGGCGCACGCCCCCCCCCCCCCCTAAAATTTTCAAAGTATGCATGACTGTAGATGATTTGATTAATTTTACATAGAAAAATTATCATTTTGTGTTTCACTTTATTTATAATCATGCCTGACTCAATGTTACACCTCATTGATACACCAGCTGTGGTATGCTGACTGTAATTCTGCTGCTCTATAAGCATCTATAAACATCTGATCCTGATCCTAGTGCATGTTGACAGGTTCTGATAACAAACCAATTAAACCAATTAAACTGTGTTTAAAACAAGCAGTGTTGGTAATTTCATTATGGTGGCTGCATCAAATTCCCCAGGGCCCTGAACTTGGGGCTTCGACCAAGAATCGACTGGAAATACCGGCAGTTTAGTTTCAAGTGTAGACTGCGCTGTCATTTCCCTATTGCGATGCAAGCAAAAATTTCTGATTATTTAAAAGCTGGTCGAAGGTAAATATATAATTATATTTAAAACCAGATGGTGTATACATGTGCTATCATTAATTAATTACTGTATATTTTTTGAATTTTTTTCTAGGTAAATAGACTATTTTGATATAAGAATATTGAAGATTTGATGCATCAGATATTTCTAACAGCTAATAGGGGGTCGGATACCGTAACCTAAAATATTTTGTTTTTAATCCAATACGTGTATTAGGTATAAGTAACAATATGTGTCAAATTGTTATATACATGTTATAGGCTTTTGTGTAAAGTGTACATAACTAAAAAAATAAAACTTTTACCTTCAAAATACACGAAAACCCTGGACCCACAGGGGGCCTCAAGGCGGCCCCCAGACCCCCTGCCTCAATAATTTTATCCACCCCCCCCCCCAACTACAAATCCTGTATCTGCCCCTGATAACGTTCACTCCTTTGAACACTACTCCACCTTCCTACTTCCACAGGAAGGTGATGATTTGTAGTTCTAAATTTTACTAATATTTTCTCTTAATTTACCGAGTAATAAAAATAAGTAGCGTTCACATTAAGAACTTGTTTTATAAATTTTCTGTCTATCCCCTCTAAGTCGATTCCTGAATATCATTATGCCATTTTTTGTAAAAAATGTTCTCTTTACCTTTGGTTAATAGTTTGTCTTACCATACATTTGACAGCCTGCATTTGTCTAGAATGTTTTTTTATGCAGGCACATATATATAGTGTCGTTTTTGAAAGTATAAAGGAATAGGGGCAGACTCATCCAAAAAAACAACTCTTGATAAGAATAGAAAAAAAACCCAAAATGATTAATAGTTGAATTGTTTTTCAATTCAAAAAATAGGAGGGGGCTATTCTGCCTGGCGCAGGCAGATAGCTAATCACGCACAACATGTTAAACAAAAGTCATTGTTGAAACTGTCCTGGAGACAAAACGCAAGGTGCTTTGGGGTCAGTGGATACTGGTACTCTATGGCAATTCAGTTTTTGAGAGAAAAGTTTCTTGCGAGTTGACAGAAAAAGCCCCCACCCCTCGATGATCACGAAAGGCATTTAAATTTACACAACACCACACCCCCCCCCCAAAAAAAAAAAAGAAAAGAAAAAAAAAGAAAGAAAGAAAAAAAAAGAAAGCCAAAAAAATAAATGCTTAAGGATGACATTTACTCAGAATGATGAAAAATTCCACTGATGATAATGAAACCCCATCTATTGTATGTTATAGACCTTTGATTGTAGTGTTATTTTTCACTTTCAAAAAAGTAGGTCAATGACCTACTTTTTGAGTAAATGGCCATTGAATATTTTTTGAAAAATCAAGAAAAATCCCATAAAATTTTACACTACAATTGAAATTTTCTTAATTGTAAATATATTTCAAAAAATAAAGCACTTTAAAAAGTGTAATACATTTTATGAATGGCAGTGGCACTAAATAGGTACAAAACATTAAGATTTCAGCTACAATTTGAAAAAATATTCCAGTCCGAATTTCCTCTATCAGTTTTCAAATTCCTACCCATTTTTGATCTAAGTTTACAAAAAATTGAATGATGATAATACAAAAACACTTATAGCATTGAACTACTTATATTGACCTTATTCTGTTGGCATAAAATTTATATGAGGTCAATGATCAAAATTTTGAGATATGGTGTCTTTTATCGTTTTTAAGCATTTTTTAATATTTTCGCAATTCGTGCCATACAATTATTTTAATGAATAAGTGAGGTAAAACCAGCAGAAAATATGAAAAATAATATAGACTAAAATATAAAATCTTAACTTTCAATATTAGAGTACTGCCAAAAATGTTTTAGAGGAAAACAAAATCTGCAAAATTTAGTCCGAATTTCCTCTGTTTGACTAAAAGTCTATTTTTGTTTGAGCCTAATTACGTAGTAAAGTAAAAATATCAAATGTTTTGTCAATAATAATTCATTTTATTAATACTTTTTTTGTTTAGAACAAATTTTACTCATTACAGTGAACTTTATAACAATCCGAATTTGAGAACCCAAACCCTGAGTAAACAACACCCTTAAACAAAACATACCTATTACTAAAAGCTTCAATAAAATAGAAAAATTAAAGTTATATTGATGCGGCAGATGGAATATATTGTGGTACGACTTATTATACTTTTTTGTGTGCGTGACTTCCGCTAGCTGGAAAATGGCGACCGAAGGTACAGTATCTAAAACTTTCTGCTTATATTCGTTGTGTCTGTACCTCATGTCTCTGGTTAGGGCTCCGAACTACAACTTCTGTAAGCCTGACATAGATTTCTTTTGTTTGCTTCCACTGGTCGGATAAATCCAAATGAAAATCAATATTTTCTCACACTTTTTTATTCTTGCGTAATGACACTTGCACTTTGACCATCCACACGGACAGTTAAACAGAACCAAAATTTTTGACAATGCAATTCAGTTTTTTTTTGGTATTAGATACAGGTTCATAGCAGTTGCAGTCAATCATTAATCAAACTAAAAACCGACATAGTTTTTAAATGCGACATTGTTAACGTGGTCGAAATATGGGACTGATCCATCCGGATAAAAGTTGCATGATCTGACGGAATTGACGTGGCTAGTTTTGCTCATAATGTATGGCTGACAAAGAAGTTGTCGTAATCAAACGAAGCTGAATTACTTGACTTTAAACACCAAATAACTACCACTAGAACATGTAGAACTTTGGCATAGGGATAAAAAAGATATTATGAATTCAAAGTGGTTTTAAAAAGATAAATACTTTTGTCATATTTACTCTGATCTAAGCTATTTGTGTATATATATATGCTTTAATTTTCCACAATACCCTCCTCAAATGACAATTACATGTATATATACCTACTTAGTAAATAATGCATTTTCTCTCACAACATAACATGTCATGATTCTCCCTAGCTGTATACTTGTTTTTCTTTTGTTTTTGTTTTTTTAATTCAAAAACAAAGATGAGACAATTTGAGAGGGGCGGGCAAGGATGAGAATTTAAAAATTAATTTTATGCATGTTATCACGGTTATGTGACCTAACCAAAAAGTCTTCAACACTCTTGATGATTATTGTGGTCACAGCACTTTTAGAAAGCTGTTGCTATTTTAGCAAACCGTCAGATAAAAATAGTTAGTTACATTTAAACATTTTAAATAGAAGTCTTATGTTTTTGTTATTATTAGTCCCCTACCGGTTTCACCGGAGGGGACTATTAATAGCTTTCCTCTGCGTCCGTCAGTCCGTCTGTCTGTCTGTCCGTCCGTCTGTCTGTCCCACTTCAGTTTTCCGTTGTTTTTTTCTGCATGCGTTTGACGAATGATGTGAAACTTGCTAAGCAGCTTCAAAATATCAAACAGCAGACCAAGTTTATACTTTTGTAGCGTCTAGTCAACACAATTTCCAGAAATTTAATTTTTTTTCACTCCAAATTTTTTAATGATCGGGTTCGTTATCGGGCTCGGTGTGTACTAAATGAACGAGGACATTATGTGGTCAGTAAAATAATAAATAATATCATGCATTATTTGTTTTATTACATTTATCATTTCTAATAACAAACAAATAAGTTCTGTAAAATGGTGTCAAGTATTGTATAAATTTTAACGGCAGGGTTTTATCATTATTATTATTACAATCGGGTTCATTATCGGGTTTGGGCTGTTGAATAATAGACTAGACTTCTGTGTTTGCTTTGCTTCAAATTTGTACTTTTTTTAATGGATTTCTGAGATTGTTTGCTGTTAATTATACCCCCGCAAACGAAGTTTAGGGGGGTATATTGGTTTCACCCTGTCCGTCTGTCTGTCCGTCCGTCTGTCTGTAGACGCAACTTTGTCCCCCCTATAGAATTTTTTATTACTGCATGGAACAGTTTGAAAATTTTTACATATGTTGAACACCATCTGAAGATGTGCACCTGCAATTTTTTTTAAGATCAGACAAGATTTAATGATTTTATGACAGCTTTCATTTTCCTTATTCTATATATTGTACACTAATGTTGTAAAGTAGGGGAGGTAATCCTTACAGATTTTATTAATTAATTAATAGAAAACACTCTAAAATATATTTATATAAATACATCCAGATGGAGTTTTTTGTCTTTATGTCTTAATTAATAAAAAGAAAATTTTTTTTAAATATTCTATCAACTGACAATGCAAAGTTTTTGTTTGTCAATGATAAATTCTTAGGAGCTAATAAGAACATCAAAGACAAGTGTGGCTGAATTCATTTGTCCCAAGGGAGCCATTATCTGAGCCATGGTTCAGATGGAGCATGTGTTTAGGGGAAATTGATAATCTGTAAAATGGGTGATGGTTTTGGGGCTATTTTAAAACTGTTTCATGTAAACCAAAAGGTCTATCATTATAATGAAATATATAATATAATTATTAATAAAGAAGTTAAACTATTTTTAGAGGTTGTTTAAATTTATTTGTCAAGTAAATTGATGAAGTGACCCTATTGGGCATTAATTTAAATGAAATTCAAAATTACTGATATGATTGTAGTGTTTTGGCAATTTTAAAATTGTTTGTAATATTAAATTTTCTTTTTTTTTACATATTTTTACATAGTATGGTAATTATGGTAATGTTTTGGGAGTTTATTAAATTTAACAAGTTCATCAAAGAAAATCATAGTCCTATGGGATCAATTTTCTGATATGGAGTTCCATTGTGCCATAGGAGAAAGTGAGGAAAATTTGAAACAACTAATTGCATCTGTCAAGACTCTTATTAGAAAGATATTGAAAGTTTTATCAACAGAAGAGCATTGCTTGGCTACCGGTATTTCTATTCACTGCAAAGGGAGGGATTATTGTCATTTTGTTGGTTTTTCTTTAAATCAATTAAATTAAAAAAATATATCATCAAATACATACATTTGTAAATGTATTACTGTTATAGATATGTATTTACAGTGAAATTCTAACAATTTTAAATTTAATTTTTTTCTTTGTTAACTAAATTTTTTTTTTTTACAATTCTAGAAATTTTTTTTTGTATGTGTTCTAAACCTTTATTAATCAATTCAATTATATGTCCCATTTGAAATTAGCCTAGCGGGGGTATTAGTCCCATTATGACATTTCTAGTTATAATCATTTTTCATAATTTCATACTTTACAATTACTACATTTATGATAGGGGAAATTTAATATACAGGGTCTCAAACTTTTGTCATTCTCAATCAAAGGGGTTACCGGTAGGGGGCGTGTATTGCTTATGCAATACTCTCAGAATGCTTGTTTCATTTTAAATTAATTGACGCTAATGGAAATATGAATTTGCAAGAGGCAATTAACAAAGATGTTAGCATTCCTTATACATGTTTAAAGTGATGTTGCCAGCAGGTAGTATATGTAGCTGATCGACTTTCAGATTATTATCTTGATAGTGAGGTTTCTACTGTCACATGTTGACTTTAGTTGCTACAGAGATCAAGATAAATGTGTTTTTCTGATTGATTGCTATGAAACATATGTTTATTGCTGCATTGATTTATTAATTTAAAAATTCTGTCTGCATGCATACATGTATTTTATTTCAGGGTTGCATACAGTTTTAATTCTGCTTTGCAGAATAAAGATAAAAACTGGGGCATCATTAAGAGCTTAAACATATAAAAACTCTGTTTATGCCACTTATTTAAACAGATGTAATATCCAATGATAGGGATATATTTCCTGCATATCTATCACATTTTTTTGCGTTTTGAAAGTGAGCACAAGAGAGCTAAAATTATATCATTGCCAAAATAACTGGATCTGTGGTTCAAGGATCCTGGGTCCAGAGATGAAACTTATGAAGTTGAAAGCAGTCAGACGTGTCTGGGTTGATGTATCATCGGTTACCATGGCTACTGTAAACAGCGGTGCTTGTGTTCATTGTTCTGTTGCTTGATGATGGAATTGAACATCCTTTCTTAGTACAGCGTTGGTTTAATTTTTGTGTATATTTTCTTATTAATACTTTCTAGTTATACATGATTGTATTAACTGGTAACACAAAAGGAAATTTGAAAAATGACTGTACATATGTATGGCATTTTCCAGCCTTTAAGGTGGTATGGGACAACTCTATGTTGTGACATATTATTTATTGAAATAAACTACAGTAAAATCAAGTGTGATTTTAAATAGTTTCATTCCCAGTTTTGTCACCTTACAGCATAGCACAGTGGGTTAGAGGGTTCACTACGAATCATTCTGTAAATCATGAGTTGAACCCTTCAGTAGATTTTAAACTTTTTACCTTTCCATGAATTTTAAAAAATTGATTTTTGGTTAAATATTGTAAAATTTGAAAATTCTAAATAGGTGAAAGTATTTAAATTATGATGTACTATTATCCAATATTAATATTGACAGCTAGATGTCCTGTACCACCTTTAGTTTGTGTGTTTTGTCAGCACTGCACACTATACTAAGACCTTATGTTCATGGATACATATTATTTATTTACAAGGATCTTCCAACCCATTTGAGGGCATCAAGAAAACGACGGAGATAGATGGGAAGACCTACAGCTTCTTTAACCTCGCGGAACTAAAGGACGCCAGATATGGTAAGGTTTGAACAGCGGTTCCTGTGTGGACAGGCGAAGCCCTGCATTGCATCATCGTTCTTGATGTATTGCCCCAAAAATTAGATTATTTACTTCATTGTAAATATGCCTTCAGAGAAAATACCAGTCCATAATACTCATTATACTATGTTGACAGTAAAATGATGTCTATCATTTGCATTTCAACTATTAAACATGTTTAAACATATAGATACAGGTTTATCATGGTTATACAGGCATACAGGGTTGTCTCTAAGACCCGGGAGGCAGGGAATTCCCCCACCTATAATGCCTTAATTACCTGGCTATTACTGCATTTCAACACAGTCTAGCTATAAGCAAAACCCCCAGAGCCCCCTTCTTTTTTATTTCTTCCTTCTACTTCAATTTTTAGAGAGAACCCTGGGCATCATATATCTTAATAATACCGCATTTTATGTTTTGTATACCGCAAAGCAATATATAACAAAAATTAAGTTATTTTTCATTTCATTCAGTTCGACATCTGATTCCTAGAAAAGCTGCCTTACTCTATCCAATATTTGTTGTCTTTTAAATGTAGATAAGTTGCCCTACTCTATCCGGGTGGTTCTGGAGTCTGCCATCCGGAACTGTGATGAGTTCCAGGTCCAGAAGAAAGACGTGGAGAACATCCTGAACTGGGAGAAGAACCAGAGTCAGAGTGTGGAGATTCCGTTCAAACCAGCCCGCGTCATCCTACAGGACTTCACGTAAGTTTTCCTACAGGACTTCACGTAAGTCTTCATTGTTTTAACTGGTAGAAGTACCAGGGACAGGGTGTAGTGACTCCAATCAAACAAGCCGGCGTCATCCTACAGGACTTCACGTAAGTCCTAATTAATTTAACTGGGAGAGGTACCAGGGACAGACTGTGGAGATTCTATTCAATCTGGGCCCTGTCATACTACAGGGCTTCACTTCAGGAGGTGGTCATTTGCCTTAAATTGCCTTCCTCACGACATTTAATTTTAAAGTTATGATCATTTATTGGGGTTAATAAGGATGTTGGAACATGCTTTAAATGCTCATTTTTCAACCTCTATCTCATGCAATTGTTTTTTCAAATATGATTGAGTCAGGAAATCAGAATGTGGTAATGGATGAGGGAATTGGAGGCTCCCACTTTAAAAGATGATTTTTAAATCGAGGCACACTATTAAATTGATAGAATATAAAATCTTAACATAAATTTATGCTTGATCTTTACAATTAAAATAAAACAGTCAAATACTTTAATTTGATTTATCATGGTACTGTTGAACTTTTTGAATGAATGAAGATTTTATCATTAAATGAAATTTAAAATCATGTATAAAATGAAATTTAAAATCATATATATGTTGTGTTGTTTCTTGCAGTGGTGTGCCAGCGGTAGTAGATTTCGCTGCCATGAGAGATGCTGTCAAACGACTCGGGGGAGATCCAGAGAAAATCAACCCCATCTGTCCGGCCGACCTGGTGATAGATCACTCTATCCAGGTGGATGTGTCTAGAAGGTAAAGAAGGTGGTCCTTAAAGACTTGTTATAGCACCATGTATTTTGGTGCCATGACACCAGGATTTTTACGGGGTTAGTTCTACATAATCGACACTGTTCTTATGTAACCCTGAATACCACACAGTAGCACACGTGGTAATGAGTGGCTAGTTTATTTTATATAACCCACACTCAGGTTATACGTCAGCAGATTCATTATATATAGACGCTAAAAAACCATCAAAATTAACCTCAGACATTTGATCTAAAGCTTTTGAAACATTTAGGGGAAAATTGAAATATTGAAGGAAGTTTGAAAATATCATTAATTATATCTCATGAACTGAGTATTTGAGTATTTAAGAACATGTTGTGATCAGGTGTATTAATGGAGTCAGATGAATATTCTGCACTTGTCTTCCTTCTACACCATCAGTCATGTGTTTAGTGGGAAAAAATGGAAACCAGTTTCTAAAATGTAAAACTTTCTTGAACAAACAAACAAAAAATAGATTATGATTGATGAATTTTTTTATTCTAAATGCCCACTTTACTCCATTCAGATACACTGTCCTTTTTTTCTCCATTCTTTCATGAGCTTCCTCTGATTTTAACCCTTTTTCCCACTTCTACACGAGACTTGATGGTGCATTAGAAACCCTCCACACACATGTAACCTCTGTCCTGTACTTCTGTTTCAGTATATTGAAATATTCTCCCAACCCTGGAGGAGGTCAAAGTTCAGAGGTTAAGGGGTCACAGAGGTCATCCTGTAACCTGTGCGTTGACCCTCGCTCTCCTATCTCCGATCAAATCTGTCCCTTCCACAAGCGGAAGACGCAGGGGTTGGTAGTCTATTTTGATATATTTGACCACAGGCTTCGCATGCTCAGTTCTCTGCACTTTTGATTTGTTTACATATGTTTTTCTCTGTTTTCTTTGTGTTTTGTGTTTCATTTCAGTTTTGAATTTTTTGATGATTCCTTGTTTTGTCAACTTTAAAAAGAGTACATGTATGATAATATATTGTTAAAAAATTCCTGTAAACATGGCTAAGTAAATCGATTGAAGACTGAAGTTTGAAAGACGAAAAAAAAAAAAACAACTTTAACAAATAAATTTATATTTCTTGCATGTACACATGTTGCTCTCTCTTTGTCTGTCTGTCTATCTGTCTCTCTTTCTCAGCTCAGCTTTCAAGTTAAAAAATATATTTTTTTAAATATTAAATAGGTACCAGTAATGTACACACTTAACATACAAAGCTTGGTTTGTGTTTGGTAAGTGTAGAAAACTGAGTAATGCTAGCGTTTTATACATGATCTGTGATAACTGTTTTTAATTAACATTAATTTCATTTCAGTTTTATTTGTTTTGTATTTGCATGGATTATGGGTAGATTCCTTACAAAGAGTGAATTTTGAACAGTGGGGAAAGTAGTGATCAATGGTTTTGATTATTTTATGAACTGTAACAGGTACTCCACAAATTTCAAAAATACTTTATAGTTAACCAGTAATTCAGGAGCAAATTTAGGAAAAAAGAATTTGAAAATTGTAAAAAGTAAAACGGACATCAAAATTAAATCTACCGCTGAAGGAATGTGGTCATGACTGTCACATTGCTTTTGATGTGAAAATGCAATCTCTACTCAAACCCGCACACTGCCTGAAGCATTTAACTCTGCCTCGACTGAACCCTTTCTTCATTTTTACAAAATCTGAATAGATTATGATATACTCTCTCCTTGTGGTACAGTTTTTCTCTGTATGGTGGAATATAATTGAAAATGTTGTCCTTCCACTACGACACAGCTGCATGACTTGGAATGTTTGTCTATAATTGTACATGTATTTATTGTTATTCCAGTGCTGATGCTCTGGAGCAGAACCAAGAACTGGAGTTTGAGAGGAACAAGGAGAGATTTGTATTCCTTAAGGTACTGTACATTTTGTAATTGATACTGTAAATTCCTAATTAAACGCGAGGAATTAATATCCGCGTAAAATCGCGAGAAGCCCGTCTCGTGAATTCTAAAATCTCGCTTTTAATTTTGGGAGACATGTAATTTACATGAAACTATGATGAAATTTTGGCATTCATGATTTTATGTTCTCCCAATTTGATGGTAAATCGTTGAATCGTGGAATAAAATACTCGCGTAAAATAAGGAATCTACAGTATTATTTCTATTTTAATTCTAGTCTGTAACATGTAAACAATTTATAGACAATATGAGGGAATCATAAAGGATACATATGACTTTGCTATGATATATTGAAAATGTAGTTTTAATTAGAGCTTATTTTGTAATTGCCCCATCAAGATGTACATAGTTTGAGATGAAGTCAATCAAACTTTGATTATTTATAATTGGGCAATAGGCTTGATCAACTCCACTAGGGTCAGGCATCTGTCTCTCTGTCTCACTCTGTCTCTTTTGTTCTCTCTCTCTCTCTCTCTCTTATATTTTACATTCTAACTATTGTATTGGGGGCAGCGGCTGCCCAGAAGAATGTGCTGATCTTTCCTCCTGGGGTCAGGCATCTTTCTTTTTCTCATTTTACACTGTTTTATTATAGTGGGGAGCCACTGCCCTGAAGAACATGCTGATCGTCCCCCCGGGGTCAGGCATAGTCCATCAGGTCAACCTGGAGTACCTGGCGCGGGTCGTCTTCAATGACGGGGGTCTCCTCTACCCCGACAGTCTGGTGGGCACCGACTCTCACACCACCATGATCAATGGACTCGGGGTGGTGGGATGGGGTAAGTACTCAACAAGGATATTTATATCTCAGAGAGAGAGAGAGAGAGAGAGAGAGAGAGAGAGAGAGAGAGAGTGATGATATACTAATATAATGTATTTGATTAATTTGAGATAAGTATTTCATGTTGGTGGTTTGTTTGTCACAGTTTGTGATGGAGAGTGGTACAGCAAAACTCGGTAATAACGAAGTCACTGGGACCTAAGAAATTACTTCGTTATATCCGTAATTCGTTATAACCTATAAGAAATTCATTAAATTTACATAGCTAGGGATCCAAGATGACTTCGCTATATCCATGAATTTGTAATATCCGTGTTCGTACTAAAGAGTTTTACTGTATATATATATATATGGAAAATAATACAGTAAAACAGGGTTATGTTGATTTTCATTTCCGTGACTTTCTTACATGTTGTAAACGACGGATATAATGAATTATCCTTATAACGAATTAAAATCGCCTGACCCTTGCACTTCATTATAAGCGTGTTTGTATTGTAAGAGAAGGAAATGTAACCATTCATCTGTCATATAATGCATTTGAAAACAATTTTTTTTGTTACATCATTATTACCACTGTTAGGTATTTTACGTTTATTAATTTTTCTGCTATATAAATAAGATTTACATTGAACACTGGGTATTTTACATATATCATGTGAGTTATCCCTCTTGCTATGTAGGTGTAGGTGGTATCGAGGCTGAGGCAGTGATGCTGGGTCAGGCTATCTCCATGGTGCTGCCGGAGGTCGTAGGTTACAAACTGACCGGGAAGGTCGACCAACTGGTGACCTCTACAGATGTCGTCCTCACCGTAACCAAGGTAACCCCCTAGCTGTTTGTTAATTGGATGCCTAACTGTTCCGTTTGAAATATTATAGTTAGAGGCTACAAGCTAGTGGATACTTGTTGTAACCTGGGGAAAATTTATTTCTGTAAAAATTAAGCATAATATTTATATATGCCATATGATTTTTTCATTTTTTGGTGGTGAATGTTTTATTTTTCATTACAAAAAGGTAGATTTATTTCTTGCAATTTCAGAATTAATGAAGGATGATTTAAGTACATTTTAATTTAAATTCTTCTGTTTGAGATGCTGCTGTGACATAAGAAAAAAATTAGCACCCCACTGAAAACAATTAAGTTGTACAGAATACTGTAGATTCCTTTAATTATTTTTTAGATGTATTTTATTAAATGTAAGGAATTAATATCTGCATAAAATCAAGTGAAACACAATTTGTAGATTTTAATATCTCTATTTTACTTTTGGGAACAGATGTTAACTGAAAAAAAAAATTAAAATTTGGTGTTCTGGATTTTCAGTTGTACTCAGTCACAGCTACGGTACTCTATATCACATGTATAAAGTTGATGGCTTTTTAGCTCACCTGAGCTGAAAGCTCAAGTGAGCTATTCTGATCACATTTTGTCCGTCGTCCGTCTGTCCGTCTGTCCGTCCGTCCGTGTTTACGAGAGTGCATGTATTGGGTTCTTTTTATACTTAATTGGTACTAATTGGGTACTTTTTTCTTATTGGGTATACCCAAGAGGAAGTGTCGCTTAATCTACTTAAAATGCCTTAATTGGGTACATGAAAGTTAGTACCCAACAAAACTTGGACACTGCGACTTGTCCAATAAAGTGTCTGAAAAAGTTGCTTCTATGGACGCACCATGTATTCACTTCTATATCATACTTTCGGAACACTAAATTTTGCTAAGCTGCGGTCATAGTAACTCCCGAGAGTTCCGAAAAGCAACCTCCGTTAATCTTGTTCTTTCAAGCGTTTGATGTCACACACAACAACAATGGCGTCTGCAAGGCATAGTGAGCACGAGGTCAAGATCCAAAAAGTAAGTTTCTTGATTTATTCACACTTTAAAAATAAGTCTTGCTTTGATACATTTTGTCAAACATAAGGATATTTTACTTTATTAATCAATTTTGAACTACATTCGGATAATTATAGTAATAAAAGGACTTATGTGTATTTCGAATTTCCTCTGTCTTGATCGTCTTAACATACATTGAATAGCGGATGCCCTTTTTATTGAAAGTAAATTCAATTCAAAACCACCATTGTCCTAGCCTCTGTTTTTTGCAAAGTTAAACCCGAACTTGCTGGACTTCACGCACGAGTGACCTGAGACAATAGACAATACAGTTAAACACTATAGAGAGGCCCAAGCTGAGGGGGTATACACAGCTGTCCTGTTAAATTGGTGATTTGACACCTAATTACTGATGCAATAATTTGATAAATAACAACTGTATTATCTCTTTGAAATTAGTAGGCTAATTGTACAAGTTAGATTAACACTGAGACATCGTAGGGTTATCTAAAAAATAGAATTAACACAAAAGAATATATTTTATGGAGATAATTTGAAATTTCAACACCGAGGCATCTAAAACCATGATTTGACTAAAGAAACATTTTAATAAAAAACTAGATGTGAAGTTTTCCTATTCTTTTCTAAGCTTTTAAGCTATCGTCAGATTAACCAGAATTTTCTCTGTTTCCCAAAAAACGTAACTACACTTCTTGAAGAATGCAGAAACTTAATTCATAATAAAAGATTGCAATATTGTTTTGCAGATTTTAATGCCACTTGATTTTTAAAAAGCCTAAAATAACAATTTCAATATCCAAATTTCTGTGGTAAAAAGGGTTTAATAATTTTGCCATCAGTTGTCTACTTATTTTCTTTTGATTGAAAAGTGGACAGGCATAGTCTACACTCATGCTATGCCTGTCTACTTCTCAAAAGAGAATATTGTCTACATTATACATGTCCTATGATTCATTACTGGATACAGATGTGTTCAAGTTTACATATAGCCTAAATGAAATAAAGAATTTTTAATGCATTATACTTTAAAACTAGTCAGACTGTTCTAAGGGATGAAAATAAATGTAAATCAATTTAAGAGAGAAAAAAAATGAAAAAAAAATATTGAATAACACTTAATATGTGAATGCAAAAGCAAATCATTTTTTGTACAATAATATTGTTTCATTACAGATCTTGAGGTCACATTTGATTACGATGCAAAATTTTCCTTAAAATACGCTTGTTTCCAAGGATTAATGATTTATAATATTACCGCAAAAAAAGGTGCCTCTTTCAAGGTGTTATAATATTTACCGCAGAGAAAAGTGCCCTTTTCACCATTATTTAACATGCCCTTTTCAAATCCTAGATTTAACACTATACCAGGCTATATATTAAAAACTATATTATTTATGAAAGTGAGAAATCGTAAATGTGGATTATAAATTTTTATACTATGCTAACATCTTGTATATTTTTGACGATGAATACATTGTTGGGTAGAATAATATTAATAAATCGCTTGTCCAATTTTTTTGTTGGATATCGTGAATCAGTAAGTCCATTAAAAGTATAAATATAGAGATATATTTGCATTTTTATTATGCACAGGTGGATCAACTACCAAGAGAACAAAAGATGTGCTAATTTTAAGGTAAGAGCATATAATGATACGTGCCACATTAAATATTTTACTTTCTGTAGTAAATTGAAGGTATAGAACATGGCGGTAGCGTGTTGTGAGGACCAAGCTGCTATGATTGTTGGTATCTTACACTTGTAAATTCATGTGTATTTGTGTGTTTGCATTTTAAACTCTAGATTAAATGGCCATAAAGAAACAAGAAGTTTGGTTTCTATGGTTAGAACACTGACAGGTGTACATCAAATAAATAGTGAATGTAACCTTGGCTTGAATTTAAGCAGAAGCATGACACAATGATCAAGCCTTATGAAATTTTTTTTAATCGATTTCCTTGTATTTCAGGAGATGCTGTAGCTCTTCTCCTGGATGGGGGTGTTTGGTGGCCAGGAGCATGTTCCTTGACGGAAAAAAGTAAGTGTATGTAATATTTTTTGTGCTTTTTTTCTTTTCTTAGAAACATCTTAATGCATGTTATCTTCAAGTGAAAAGCACATTAATTTGCTATTTCAAAAATTTTGAGAAATGGATTCCTGTATTTAATTTTCTCAATATTTCAGTGTGAATGCAGACAAAGGATAAAAATTGTAATGAACATTTTTTTACTGCTTCCTTGTTTACACCATCATAATTATATTCCTTTGATGAACAGTTAGATGTAAACCGTTTGTTGTAAAGGTGTTTGAAAATTTGGTTTCTGGAATTTGATAAATTGGG
This sequence comes from Magallana angulata, assembly GCF_025612915.1. Classification (NCBI taxonomy): domain Eukaryota; kingdom Metazoa; phylum Mollusca; class Bivalvia; order Ostreida; family Ostreidae; genus Magallana; species Magallana angulata. The sequence goes on along the minus strand of NC_069112.1, from coordinate 10,130,281 downwards.
AAAAAAGCACTTTTCAGTTGCAATTAATTGAATAAAACTTTCTTGTAGTGATAGAAGAAGAAGACATACAGGAAGATGAATAAGAGGATACATCACTTCGAGGAAAGAAAACCTCCTAATCTAGTAAATATTTTTTTTCTTCATATCATACCACATGACTGATTTGAGTTAATCTATTATTTCAATTAACTTTTCTAATTTCAAACTCCATCCAAGCAGGATATTATCAGTCAAACTTTGTGTGCAAAGTAATTAATTGTAAATGAGGCCAAGTGTGTGTTTCAGTCCTTGTTAAGATATGATTTGAGTTATTTTATTTTCTATCTTTATTTAATTAACATATTTTATGTGACGTACAAATTTGTTTCATTGCAGCATGAATGAAATGGACGGAGGCTGAACTGGAGGAGGTTAAGGAATATTTCAGAGAATGTCTGATCTCGAACACCACTCCAGGAAGAATAACTTGCAATATGTGGATAGAGGAAAGCAGAGCTAATATAATAAGCTATGGGAAACTCTAAAGAAGAAAGTGTGGAGTCTGCCCCCCCCCCCCCCCCCCCAAAAAAAAAAAAAATAAAAAATAAAACCACCTTGACAGTTTTTGGATCTAAAACCTACAGCAAAACTTAATAATGTAAGGATGTTTGTTTTCATCTTCCTCCTTGCTCTTATTACAGTGAATTTTTATTTTTTTAGTTTTGAGACAATTTTTTTTCATTTTCATCACTGTTTACCATACTTTTCACTGAAATTGAATCAATTGTAATTTCTTTTATTGTGAGAAAGACATGCATTGTATCTTTTTAGAAAGGATGTAATCAGTTTGAGAATGTTATCATTCAAAAGTACATTTTCATTTTATTGGACATTTGATGAGAATTTTGTTTGATCAAGTCAAATTATTGCAAGATTGCAATTTATTTAGCAGTATGGTAGTATAAAATTATTTGTAGTATTTTCATGGATTTTCTTCATTTGATGAGAACTTCTTTTATTAAAGGACTGATTGCCAATTTTTGTAACTAAGGACTTGATTTATTTAAGACACCGTTTGCCCTTTGTCATAAATATATCTTTGTATCAAAGCCTAGATTATTATCTTTCTGTGTTTTGAAGATAAAAACAAAAGAAAGTTGACACCTCTTAGTTTGGTAATTACATATACTTTGTGGTAGATGAATTGAAGGTTTGTGGACAAAATATTTTCATTATATTGCTTGAATTTTCTTGAACTGTGGCCATGTTGCAATTATTTAAGATCCATGCTTAGAAAAATTGTTAATTGCTAAATTGTCATTTGCATAACAGCCAGGTAGTTGCAAAATGATGGTACATGTACCTTGACCTATCATAAATTGATATTTGTAAAGGTTTCTAGACCAGATATGTAGTGTTCAAAAAATATTTGAACTATTTATTTAATGCTTATAATGCTTATGAATGCCAATTTTTTTTTGAAAAATAAAAACGAAATGTTAAAATCTCGTGAGATTTGCTTCTTGTGATTCAATGTGGTTATAAATTCCTCGTATTTAATTAGGAATCTTCAGTACAAAACAAGGGCTATATAAATGCCCTCTACTGATTGGGTTGTATTCTAATGCAGGAGAACAGATATTGAAGAAAAATGCCGACAGATGTTCCAAATATCTGTTAAGTTATATATCAGTTAAGGAAGATAGGTAACAAAGAGGATTTGGAGAGCCAGGTGTCCAGATCTTGTTGGGTTGTATTTCAATTAGAGAAAAATAGGTTACCTAGAGGATTTGGACCGTGTCCAATTCTTGTTGAGTTGTATTATAGTTAAGGAAGGAAGGTAACCAAGAGGATTTGGACAGGTGTCCAACTTTTAGTGGGTTATATTCCAGTAAAGGAAGAAAGGTAACCAAGAGGATTTGGACAAGTGTCCAACTTTTATTGGGTTGTATTCTAGTATTAAAGGAAGAAAGGTAACCAAGAGGATTTGGACAAGTGTCCGACTTTTGTTGGGTTATATTCCAGTAAAGGAAGAAAGGTAACCAAGAAGATTTGGACAAGTGTCCAACTTTTATTGGGTTGTATTCTAGTAAAGGAAGAAAGGTAACCAAGAAGATTTGGACAAGTGTCCAACTTTTATTGGGTTGTATTCTAGTAAAGGAAGAAAGGTAACCAAGAAGATTTGGACAAGTGTCCAACTTTTATTGGGTTGTATTCTAGTAAAGGAAGAAAGGTAACCAAGAAGATTTGGACAGGTGTCCGACTTTTGTTGGGTTATATTCCAGTAAAGGAAGAAAGGTAACCAAGAAGATTTAGACAGGTGTCCAACTTTTATTTGGTTGTATTCCAGTAAAGGAAGAAAAAGTAACCAAGAGGATTTGGACAGGTTTCTTATTTCTATTGGTTTGTATTCCATTGAAGGAAGACAGGTAACCAAGAGGATTTGGACAGGTGTCCGATTTTCATTGGGTCGTATTCCAGTTAAGAAAGAAAGATAGCCAGGAGGATTTGGACAGGTGTCCAATATTTATTAGGTTGCATTCCATTTAAGGAAAATAAGTAATCAAGAAGAGTTGGACAGGTTTCTAATTCTTGTTGGGTTGTATTTACATTGATAGGATACAGGTAACCAAGAGAAGCTGGACAGGAGTAGAATACCTGTTGGCTACTTGTTTGTATCAAATATGAATGGGACTTTATCATAAGACTTGCTTTGTTTTCTTGTAATGAATAACATGCTTTTCAGTAGGAAGCACTTTAAGGTAAATTGTAGAAGGAAATAATATTTTTTTATCTTAGCAAAACAACTTCACAAAAAAATAGTTTGCCTCACACAAAACATTTGCAGTTTTGTCACAATATACCTACAAACAATAAAACAAGCATTAATTTGGAATGAATAAAGAAAAATAAAAAATAAATTCAATAAATGTGGACACTTAAATATATTTACCCAATTAGATTAAAACAGTTACAACCCAAAAACTACACTCTCGTATGTACGCCTTTTTCATATCCAATAAGCAATATCCAACAGAACTTGGACTTGACGAACCCAATAAATAGCCTAATGTGTGTCCGTCCGTCTGTCCGTCTGTCCGTCTGTAAACTTTTTACATTTTGCACTTCTTCTCTAAAACTGCTTATCCAATTTCAACCAAATTTGGCACAAAGCATCCTTATGGAAGGGCGAATATAAATTGCAAAAATTAAAGTCCGATCTGTATTCAAAGCGGAGAAAACCTTGAAACTGTAGAAAAAGGGGGGTGCATTTTTAAAAATCTTCTTCTCAAGAACTACCGAGGCAAATTCAACGTAGTTTAGCATAAATTATCCTTATGGGAAGGAAAATATAAATTGCAAAAATTAAGTGGTAATTTTGTTTCAAATCGAAGTTATTACGAAAATAATAATAAAGGAAAGGCGTATTTCAATCGGGCTCGGCATCCGGTAAAATGGGTAGGCAAGACTTGGCCTAGACAAAACAAAAGATTGGCAGTTATTAATCTGCCAATCTCATTAAAATTTCAGGATATTTGATGGACTAGTATATTTGTATTCGCTGTAGATATTGCTGCAAAATAATGGGTATTTGGAATTGACAATTGCCGATCTGCCCTGGCATTTATTTTGCCACGGCCCGGGTTTGCATTACCCATTTTACCAAGACTCGTACTCCATACTTCTAAAACGAGGTTCTTTGTTTAAAGCAGCCATGACATTATACGAAAAAGGGTCGATCTGACTATGAATTTGCTTGTTGTGCAACAGTTAGCGTATGAAGGGAAGTTTTGAAACATGAAAAATATATTGGTGCCGATTTTGTGAAGTAAATTGAGGCTAAATATTTCAATGCGTTGACAGTTTTCACACATGACGTTGGTGTTAGCTTGTTCTGATTTTCGTTTCGTTTTCATTATTTATGCTTTGTAACCTGGAAACTATCGTCTGTATTTCGTGATTTTTCGTATCAAATCAATCAGAGACTTCGGTAAATCAAACAGTTACGTTAACTGTTTACCTGCGCATATTAAGCAAAGTCTGATGTAGGGGTACTGAAATACAATTCATTCTATCGGTAATTCGGCATTATCTTTTGCGTAATGGTAGATTAATGCTATAGGTTTTGTTGAGATGCTCGGCATTTTCTCTAGTTTATTCAGTTTAAATAGAGTTTAATATCGCTTACGGAAATATGTAGGTATATCCATGTATATATATATGATTCATTTCGAAAAAATAAATTGTTTTCTTTATTTGTTATACATGTAGTGCATGTTGTTTACAATTTCTATTTACTAACCATATTTGAGTGTTAAGCTTCGAATTATAAGCAAGATACAGAGATTTGCTCACAATTCTATGTTTGTACACAGATCTTAAAAGCTAAAGATTAAAAAAGTATAAAAAATAGTCAATATTTATTACGAAAATTTTCAAAATCTGTTCTTCCAGAAACCCACTTATTGAATTGTAAACTTAACCTTTTTAGCTCACCTGAGGATGGGACCACAATGGGGGGTCGAAGTTTAACATGAATATATAGAGTAACTCTTAAGAAATCTTCTTCTCAGAAACTAATCGGCCAGGAAAGCTGAAACTTGTGTGGAAGCATCTTCAGGTAGTGTAGATTCAAAGATGTGAAAATCATGACCCCTGGGGGTAGGGTGGGGCCACAATGGAGGGTCGAAGTTTAACATAAGAATATAAAAAGTAAATCTTTAAAAATCTTCTTCTCAGAAACTAATCGGCCAGGAAAGCTGACACTTGTGTGGATGCATCCTTAGGTAGTGAAGATTCAAATTTGTGAAAATCATGACCCCCGAGGGTAGGGAGGGGCCACAATAGGGGATCGACGTTTTACATAGGAATATATACAGTAAATCTTTAAAAATCTTCTTCTCAGAAAATAATCAGACAGGAAAGCTGAGACTTGTGTGGATGCATCCTCAGGTAGTGTACATTTTAAAGTTGTGAAAATCATGACCCCCGGGGGTAGGGTGGGGCCACAATGGGGGATCAAAGTTTAACATAGGAATATATACAGTAAATCTTTAAAAATCTTCTTCTCAGAAACTAATTCGCCGGCAAAGCTGGAACTTGTGTGGAAGCATCCTCAGGTAGTGTAGATTCAAAGTTGTGAAAATCATGACCCCTGGGGGTAGGTTGGGGCCACAATGGGGGATCGAAGTTTAACATGTGATTATATACAGTAAATCTTCTTCTCAGAAACTAATTAGCCAGGAAAGCTAAAACTTGTGTGGAAGCATACTCAGGTAGTGTAGATTCAAATTTGTGAAAATCATGACCCCTGGGGGTAGGTTTGGGCCACAATGGGAGGTCAATGTTTTACATATGAATAAACAGAGTTATTCTTTAAAAATCTTCTTCTCAGAAACTAATCAGCCAGGAAAGCTGAAACTTGTGTGAAAGCATCCTCAGGTAGTGTAGATTCAAAGTTGTGAAAATAATGATCCCCAGGGGTAGGGTGGGGCCACAATGGGGGGGTCAAAGTTTAACAAAGGAATATATAGGGTAAATCTTTAAAAATCTTCTCAAAAACTAATCAGCCAGATGATTCTTTATACATGTAATTGTTAAGACTTTGGCCCCAGGACAATTCTTTGGCCTCACGAGAAGGTTCAGAGTTTGATGTACGTTTATATCCCATATATAAACTATTGTTAGGGATCTTTTTTAGATCTGCAATACTCAACATATGATATGACTATAAAATCATCCTGTTAGAAAAGGGACTAATGATTATAAACATAAGAATATCCAGGGGAAAATGGATCTAATTTATACAGGATTTACATGAATTATTGTACATTGTCCAGATAGTTTGTATTATAACTCCATTGAGCTGATTTTATCATACCTCTTGTTCCTCAGGTGAGCGATGTGGCCCATGGGCCTCTTGTTCTCTCTATGTTCGGTAGCACCTGTTTTATCATTATTTTGTGAATGAGCTAACATTACTAACTGTCTTATTGTAGCACCTGCGACAGATCGGGGTGGTGGGGAAGTTTGTGGAGTTTTTCGGCCCGGGGGTTTCCCAACTCTCCATCGCTGACCGGGCCACCATTTCCAATATGTGCCCCGAGTATGGAGCCACTGTTGGGTTCTTCCCTGTGGACGAGAAAAGTCTGGAGTACCTCCGACAAACAGGTGAGTACTGCTTGGTATTTTGGGGCTCAAGAAATATGTACAGCCAAATTATATAGGATCAATAAAATCTGGAATTTTGCTAATGCATTTTGAAGAATGAATGCCCTTTTTAATGATATAATATAATATATTATGATAAAATTGTTTAATAAGAATTTATGAATATTGTATATCATAAAATGCAAAATAAACATTTGTTTAAAAGTACTTTCAATTTTAATTTAAAGTAAATCAGAACGATAAAGGTTATGAGATAGTTTTAATGTCTTTTAACTCCTTCTTGAGAAATCATGAATTGATTTTATCAAATAAAAATAAAATATAGTAATATGGTATTTACAGAATATTCTATTTTCTGCATTGAGAGACAATTTATGAATTTTGTTTTGCTGCAGGACGATCAGAGGAAAGGATAAAGTTTGTGGAAAAATTCTTGAGGGAAATTCGACTGTTCAGAAACTACAACGATCCCCAGGAGGATCCAGTGTTTTCCCAGGTATAGGGTGTTGATTCTTAACTTGGGCTCCAAAACATTTTCAGTTTGGTTTCAATGTGTTCCACCATAGTATTTTTAATATGGATTGACTTGCCAGTTTAAAATTTAAAACAAAACTATGAAATAAGTGGTAATAAAATAATTCTGCTTGTAGATTTTTTTTTTCAAAAAATTTTTGCCAGAGAAAATCTTTGTTTTATCTATCAAATATCAATAGAAAAATGTTCAAAGGGTTTTCAACAATTGTAAAATTTAATATGCAATAAAAATGACAGATCACATTAAATAAATCTAAATTGCATAGTTTGGTCTTGTTATGGCAACTTCTTTTGTTTTGTTAGCAAAAGCTTTATCATACTAAAATGGAAACAATTTGTTTTGAAGGTTTTTCACTCTTTAGAAAAAGAGATAGGAATAGTGTTTCAGTAATGAGCCTCCTTAATTCTGTAGGTGGTAGAGCTGGACCTCAGTACGGTCACTTCCTGCTGCTCAGGACCCAAGCGTCCGCACGACAAAGTCCCCGTGTCTGAGATGAAGGTGGACTTCAACACCTGTCTCAACAACAAGATAGGGTTCAAGGTGAGATACATCTCAACAAGGTAGGGTTTAAGGTGAGATACATCTCAACAAGATAGGGTTCAAGGTAAGATATCTCAACAAGGTAGGGCTCAAGGTGAGATATATCTCAACAACATAACAGGGTTCAAGGTTAAGATATATCTCAACAACAAGATAAGGTTTAAGGTGAGATATCTCTCAACAAGGTAGGGTTCAAGGTGATATTAATCTCAACAAGAGAGGGTTCAAGGTAAGATATATCTCAGCAACATGATAGGGTTCAAGGTGGTATATCTCAACAACAAGATGAGACTTCTCAGTTTGCGTTGTATGAGTTTCAAGACATTTCTAACCTCAGTATCAAAGTATGATATGAAATACATGTACTAGTAACGGTGTCTCTTTACAGGGCTTTGCCATCCCCCCCGACAAACAATCGACCAAGGTCCCCATCGTCTTCGACAACCAGGAGTATGTCCTGTCACATGGTTCCGTCGTCATAGCAGCCATCACAAGCTGTACCAACACCAGTAATCCCAGCGTCATGCTTGGAGCAGGTCAGTACACAGGGGCCACTACTCCAGTACTCGCAGTTCATGCTGTCAGTACACAGGGGCCACTACTCATGTACTTATGGTTTATGTGGTCAGAAATATTATTGCAGCAGTAAATACATGAAACAAGAAGTATACATATACATATATAGTCGGAAATCTATTGAGCATTAGAAGCATAATGCTACCATATTTTACTTTGATGTAACACAATATGAAAGCATGGTCATGTTTTGCTTATGCTATGAGAGCATGGTGAATCTAATTAACGAGGCCGAGTACAGAATGAGTACGCACGCTTTCGCGCAGCGTTTCATTTGTATTGTGACATCATCTTGTTGCTTGGTTGACGCCATGGCGTGATAGTTTCTACTGCAGATATTCAGCGAAAATTGTTGAAAATATCTCGTTTGATGCGTAAAAATAATGTTATATTGTGAAATAAACATAAATGTCTCGAAGTATAAGCTATATTTGGGCTCGGGTCGAAAACGTGAAGAGGGTTCAGCAAGCCTAGCCCTCTGTCCCGTTTTCTTAACCCGCCTAAATATAGCTTAATTCATATATTTCAAGAAAATAACCATGTATTTTATATTAATGACCCTTAATATGTGATGTTATTATATTTTTTTATTACTTAAATATGTCTGAATGTTTTAATAATACTATAGAGATCATCTTTTCCGCCTTTGTCAAATAAAAAATAGCCATTATCTGACTAATCTGGGAAATTGGGCATACAAAAATCAACTTTGATAAGACCCCTGGAACAAACCAGGAGGTAAAAGGTTTTTTTTATTTGACCATTTGATGCCTTTTAGCAATAACTTTAATATGTAGAACAGAAAAAGAAATCCCTAGGGCAGAAGTTTTGAAAAAATGTAAAAAAAAAAATAGGCAAAATTGATACATTTCAAGCAAAATCCCATAGGGTCCTATGTTAATGATTAACAAACTTTGAGATGACCCCCTAAACAAACAGTGTGGTAAATGTCTTATTTTTTAATCGTAAAATAATAATTATATCAGTAGAAATTCATGTAAAGAGTTTCATCCAAAAATCTAGCCTGGGCAGAACAAATTAGACCTGGCCTCGTTAAAGTCAGAATGATACAGTCTGTTTCAGCTTTGATTAGCAATGATATAAAATTCCATAGGCATGGGTTGTTTGTGCAGATTTTACCAGAAATATGGTGTAAAAATAAAAAAAATATTTATGTTGCTTATTTGATATTTAGAAAATATGTCCAAAAAAGTTGCAAGATGTAGTTTGCATTATGGATTTGTTTTATAGTTGTAATTTGCATATTTTGTGACTCTGCAGGTGTATTGGCTAAGAAGGCAGTGGAGGCGGGGCTAAGTGTCAAACCTTACATCAAGACCAGCCTCTCCCCGGGGAGTGGAGTGGTCACTTACTACCTCAGAGACAGCGGGGTCACCCCTTACCTAGAGAAACTAGGGTAGGTAGTCACAGTTATGAAAAAAACTCTAGATTTAATCATTAAAACCAGAATGAGATACTGATAGCGATTTATGTGTAGCTGACTTTGATGGTATACTTGTGGTTTGATCATTGTGTTCATGGCTATATGAATTACATATCATTCAGTGGTCCCCTATATCTATAGCTTGCTTTGTATTAATACTTGCTGTAAATTTCTGTGATAAATTTGAATGTGGGTTTAGGCTGTATCATAATGTGATGCTATCTATAGGCTGTGTATATTTGAAATAACTAATTGGTGTTGGTTTCTATGACAGGTTTTGCATCATGTGTTAGTCTGTATGAACTACATATCATACACTGGCCCTTTATCTATAGCCTGTATTTTGTATTTATGACTAATTAATGCTATTTTCTTTGATAGATTTGACATTGTGGGTTACGGCTGTATGACCTGCATTGGAAACAGTGGACCTTTACCAGAACCTGTCTCAGAAGCCATAGAGAAGGTAAACACTACAAGCACTACAGCAGATTCATGTTCACTTCTTGTGTAATTTTTGAGGTTATTCAGTGCAGTGTAACAGTCATTTTATAACATTACATGTATAATCAGAACCTCAGGAATATGTTTCCCCTTACTTGTAATAGTAACGTTGAATACTTCTGTTTTTCTCTGCGTCATTTTCAAATTTTCTCAAGAAATACTGTAATACAAGTGAGGACTTGTGTAATTTCACTTTTAAGAGGTGACTAAGTTGAATTTGTATTGTGACTTTGTACAATTTAGATAGTACATTAGTTTTATTTTTTTTGGACCTGAGAAATGCAGTTAAACTATTAAGGACATGCACAGTAACATACTACTTTCACTTTCATTTTCAGGGTGACCTTGTTGCTTGTGGGGTCTTGTCTGGTAACCGTAACTTTGAGGGTCGTATCCACCCCCTGACACGGGCCAACTACCTGGCCTCTCCCCCCCTCGTCATCGCGTATGCCCTCGCTGGAACCGTCCTGATCGACTTTGAGAAAGACCCACTGGGTAAGTGGGGATAGCTAGATTTTCTTTAACATTTATGTTTGTAAAGCAAGTTTAATTTCTGAAATTTCCTACCCGTTCTATAAATGAAATTACAGATAAAAGGTTAATGAACATGACAATCTATGTATAAGTATTACATTGTCTTCCAGGTACGAACCCCGAGGGTAAGCCAGTTTACCTGAGGGACATCTGGCCGACACGGGAGGAGATTCAGGTACAGCCTCCTCTTCTTATCAACTTTCAGAAAATAGATGATGCCGCAAATACATTGTAGTCTTTACTTTAAGATGGTCATTTTTATTGATGACCTTGAAAAGAAGAGCTCTAAATGTATATGTATGCTGTAGGAACAGATTCAAATTTAAAAGTTTGGAATATTTCTTCACTAAAAGATGGTTTATGATTAATAATATCATACCTTTAAGGTAGATGTAATGGGTAATTTGTTTACCACCAACATCCTGTAAGAGATATTTCTCAGCTAGTTCATATATGCACGAATACATGTGCTGGTGCATGAGACGAAGCTCGCTGATTAAAATGAGTTGATATTTCATTTTAATACTTCTGACTCAAATTGTTAATTGATTGTAAATTTTTTAACACATTAAAATAATTAGTGTTCATTTTAATATTATTGTAATGGGATAAAAATTGAACTCTAATTATTGTAATGTGATAAAAAATTTACAATTATTGGAAAAAAAAACCATTTTAAAATGTTGCTCAATATGCACTGTGCTACTAAGCTTGAAAAAGCTTGAAAAACAATGTTGATATAAACAAATTGTCGAGGCAGTTAACATACTGTCATAGGTTGTAAAAGTCATGTAGTGTGTCAGGACCCTTAATGAGCTGGTAATACATTGATAAGCATGTGATAAATTAACATTCATTATTTTTGTCGTTCATTAATTTGGTTGTAAGTTCTTTTGTAAAACACAGCCCTGGTTTTTATCGTTGTGCAGGCTGTAGAGAAGGAGATTGTGGTCCCCGCCATGTTTACAGACGTCTACTCCAGGATCCAGGTCAGCCATTATATCATTGTAGCAACAAATCGGTAAAAGCAAATTTACGTGAAATAAAAAATGATAATTATTTCCACATTGATACTGCAAAGGAAACAGGCTTACTTTTGCTTCACACAACAGGGGTGGGTGAGAGGAAGATGAATTGTACAGTGTAAATTAGGGTAAATTAGGGAAATATCAAAGAAAATATATTAAAACCGCAGATATAAATGGGGGGGGGGGGGGTAGGGACAGACTCACAAAAAGTGTTAAAACTTGCATGTGACAGAAAAAAGTATTCTGTAAAGTGTAAAAATTGAAAATTTTATTTCTGATCTTGGTTTTATAAGCCTTGGTTTTTATCTATGTTAACAGCAAGTCAATGAGTGCTAGAAAGTGCTTGTATGTGAGAAAAGTAATATTTTGTGTTTTCATAATGAAAATGTACTTATTTCATATTTATTTATGTTTTTCTTTTCACAGCAAGGCAACAAGCGCTGGAACTCGCTGGTGGCGCCGGAGGGACAGCTGTACCCCTGGGACGACAAGTCAACCTACATCAAGTCTCCCCCCTTCTTTGAGAAAATGGTGAGGACCGACATGTGTAAAAAGTTATTGGGTACCAAAGTCAAAAATCTGATGTGTATGATTCTTGATTTCCAATGCTGAATGAAGTTCAACACTATATAAATAGTGCCTGTTTGGGAGGGTAACAGTTGAAATTGACACCCCGAGAAAACCATTGTCAACCGACGCGAAGCGGAGGTTGACAATGGTTTTCGAGGGGTGTCAATTTCAACTGTTATCCTCCCAAACAGGCACTATTTATTTTGTTATACTGAATGTCTTTTTTAAAATTTTTAAGAAAATTTTACTGCTTTTAAATAGGAATAACGTGAATTCTACAGCGAACCGTACGCGCATAATTTTCGCGCATGTAACATTTTTTATTGTTATACTTTCATGTTAAATACTGATATCTGATTGGTTAAGACGCAGTTCATAATCCTTTCTATTACCCTCAGCGTTAGCAACGCACTTAGCAACGGGTAACATTAAAAAATGTTACATGCGCGAAAATTATGCGCTTACGGTTCGCTGTAGAATTCACGTTATTCCTATATAAAAGCAGTAAAATTTTCTTAAAAATTAAGACATTCAGTATAACAAAATAAATAGTGCCTGTTTGGGAGGATAACAGTTGAAATTGACACCCCTCGAAAACCATTGTCAACCTCCGCTTCGCGTCGGTTGACATTGGTTTTCTCGGGATGTCAATTTCAACTGTTACCCTCCCAAACAGGCACTATTTATATAATGTTACCTGTTGCCAAGTGCGTTGCTAACGCTGAGGGTAATAGTAAATATTATTAACTGCGTCTTAACCAATCAGATTTCAGTATTTAACATGAAAGTATAACAAATAAAAATATCACCTTTTGAAAAATTACTTTTTACACAAGCATATTTCATGAATTGCAGTTACTGTATTATTTTCTTTTTATTGATTTACAGTTTTAAAATGAATTTATTAAAATTTACTGTGTATTAAGTTGTGTAATTTCATTCATGCTCTGGAATACTCCAGATGATAAAGCGTATTTTTTTTTTACCGGTACCTTATTTGGACCAGCTAAACTGTGTACTTATGCATGAGATTATAGATAAATATACTGCTTACTGTAAATATTTCTCAAAAGAATTCCTGAGTTTGAATGGATTGATGTGGCATTCCTCCAGCTTTATCATTTAACTGTTTTATGATGTTGAACCCCTCTGGCTTTATCATTTAACTGTTGAATAATGTGAAACCTCTCTGGCTTTACCATGTAAATGTTGAATAAATTGGAACTGCTCTTGCTTTTTCAGGGTAAAGATGTGTCCAAACCAGAGAGCATCAAGGATGCCCACGTCCTGTTGAACCTGGGGGACTCTGTGACCACAGACCACATATCCCCCGCGGGGAGTATCGCTAGGAATAGCCCCGCAGCTCGTTACCTAGGCAACAGAGGGTAAGTCCCAGTCTGATAATATATATATATATATATGCTGATTAAAAATTGTGGGGATGGATTATTTCTCTGTACAGATAGATAAAAATGTTAGATATATGACTGATCATCAACATTTTGAGATTCAAATTTTTTTTAAAAACCTATTAGATCAGAAACAAATGAGAAAAGGGACCCTTCACAATTGAATGTTACAGTGCGCATACAGTATTGAACCTGACTTGAATAATCTGGCTTAACAGCTAAAATTGATTCCTGTTATTGTACTCTCAGTATAAATAATGTTTAATGATTTTCCAGGCTGACCCCTCGTGAGTTTAACTCGTACGGTTCTCGTCGAGGTAACGATGCTGTGATGGCGCGAGGAACATTCGCCAACATTCGACTAGTCAACAAATTCCTGAGTAAAGCTGGTCCACGGACCAGACACATTCTGTCCGGAGACGAGGTTTGTGGATAAGTGGAATATCAATAATCTGTTTAAGCTCCATACTCGTAAAATTCTCTGAGGAAAGTTGAAAAACCGAACTGATTTCGACTTACTAGACTTAAATGTCATCAATTGTTAGAAAAAATATACATGTCATCACACTTTTCGAGATGCCAGATAAACATAAACTAAAGCATATTTTAGCATTAGAAAAATGTATTTTTTTTCTGTTAGAAGTAAAATCTTGTAGGCAGAAATTTGTTTTTCTTGTTTAATTTTAATGTCTTTAATGTTAACTTTATCAGAAAACTAAAATTACAAAAATATTTTAAAATTAATCGTTGGAATAAGAAAAACTATAGCATTTAGACATACAACTGAGAGAAAAGTCAGAAAAAGAGTTATTTCCCCTTTGCATAGATAAAATATATAAAAATTTGGAAATTTAGTATAAAATTAAGTGCGAAAATATCTTTAACCGACCAATAATTCTAATTACATCCATGTGATTATATTCACATAAAACAAATAAAACTATCTTGCACAGTTTTTAAAGAATTCAAAGTTTTACAAAAAAGTGTGACGTCACAGAACACTGGATCTACTTTAACTGTCATCTTCAATGGTCAAGGGTTTAGAGCCCACTTTGCTCCTCAGGACCAGAATGTACCGAAAACCCTCTGCTAGCAAAGATGTTAATATTTACATGAATTTCACATAAAAGTTTCTCTTCAATTTCAATTGGTTTTTTTTTGTAAGTGTTAGATGATGCAATATCAAATCATACATTTCACAAACTTTTCTCAATAGTTATTTATGAGAATGACTCTCTTCTCCTTACAAATTGTTTAGTTAGATAGATATTAAAGCTATAGAATAATATGGAATGTAGAATAAATGTAAACCCCCATGTAAAGCAATTACTGAAGAAAGCTTTGGAGCCAGTGTTTTATATATATTTATATATATACGTAGAGACTTCACTCACATTAATATTATAGATGGACATATTTGATGCGGCGGAGCGTTACCAGAAGGAGGGTCGTCAGGTCATCATCCTGGCCGGTAAGGAGTACGGGTCGGGGTCGTCCCGAGATTGGGCCGCCAAGGGGCCGTGGATACTGGTGAGTCATGTGATGTATATTATTAGGGATGGCAATGAATTAATGAATTGCAGAATTGTTAATCAGTTAATCATAGTTAGTACGAACTGATTATCAGGTGGCTTGTGTATATTGACTATTGTACATTGACTATTTTACATAGATTATTGTACATGGTATAGTGTATGTCGTCTATTTTACATTGACTATGAGGTACAGTGACTATTGTATATTGACTATTTGTTCATTGACTATTGAACATTGACTATTGAACATTGACACTAAAGTACAGGGACTATTGAATGTTGACTATTGTACATAGATTATTGTACATATATTATTGTACATATATTATTGTATGTTGACTATTGTACATTCACTATTGTACATGAACATATTTATGTTGACTATTTTACATATACTATTGTACATTGACTTGTTATGCATAGATTAATGTACATTTTGTATGTTGACTACTGTACATTGACTATTGAGTACAGTGACTATTGTATATCGACTATTTTACATTGACTATATAAATGTTCATGTAATATATATCTATACAACTGACAGGGCATCAAGGCAGTGATCGCGGAGAGCTACGAGCGAATCCACCGTAGTAACCTGGTGGGGATGGGCATTATTCCGTTCCAGTACGTGGGGGGACAGACCGCCGACTCCCTGGGACTGACCGGGACAGAGACCTTCTCCATCGACGTCCCCGACGACCTCAAGGCTGGCCAGGAGCTGCAAGTCAAGGTCAGTGAGCAAGGTCATTTTGAATGTCATAATGAGTGTACAGATAACTGGAACATTTTACCAAATTATTTCTGCCAATGAAATACATGTAATTTACAGAAATGTAACATCAAGTATGAGACCTGAAGGTGTAGGAAAAAAATGAAGTGTAATATCTGTGAAATATTTCTAATAATTTCTTTCAATGAAAGTTTGGACACAACTGTAACACAAACTTGTTACAAAGAATGAAGTTTGAATAAATTAACAATGGGAGGTAACTCTGAAAATTACAAATAGCTGGAAATTTCTACCAATGATTTCTTCTTGGATACTTATTTGATTCATTCATTTAATGATTTTAAGTGAAATTGAGGCATTTGACTTTTCAAATGACAATAAATTGTACAAAATTAAATTTCCCATCAGGCTGATTGATTTGTCATTTGTTTTTAATGTTCGTCGAGTTACTGTTACATTTTGAACATTCGATAAGCAATATAAACCAATTATTTTAGCCCAATGTTTTATGGCAGAAATTAAATTAGGGTCAGTTAACTGAGAGAGATATTAAACATGCCGGTTTCTGTCTCCATTGTAGCTGAGTGACGGGAGAACATTCCAAGTGAAGACCCGCTTTGACACGGAGGTAGAGCTGACCTACTTCCGACACGGCGGAATCCTCAACTACATGATCCGACGGATGTTATGATCAAGTCAATCCGCGACAAATCCAACAAATCCGCAATACGTCCGGACTATACCTTTGTAATGGTGTCTTAATTAAGGTGTTATAAAAGTGATTCGTGAATGGAAAATTAGCGAGTTTGATTTGTGTTAGTGGTGATTTAGGACTGATTTCATTTTCTGTGATGTATTTTGAAAGGGAACAGTTGAAGAGTGAGTATAATTATGTGGAACTAAGGACAGGGGCAGAAGTCGACAGCACATGTTTCACAGGCTCAATTCTAAAAGATGTCTTTCATTGGTAGTGATTAAGATTTTTTTCCTTGAAATACTATGGTAATGCTTCTGATGTTTTTAAAGGGTCAAATAACTTGAATTATTCTGTATTCTTTGCCAGCATATTACATATATTCTATTCTATATTAAGAAAGTTTCTGCCAATATACGCATTTAAAATATGCATTTTGATAAAAAATTGACTACTTTTTGCATTACTTTTTTTTTCAATGAAAACAGGCCAATTCTTTGCATTATATTATTGGTTAATTTTTAAGTTTTCTTATATATAATCTTTTAATGAGTTGAAATATTAGATTTTAAAATGGATGGCAAATAGTGTGTTATTTTAAGATATGAATACAAACAATTATGACATAACTACACATGTACATGTATATGTATTTACATGATTAAAGCAAGAATTGTGAAGATATCATTTTGCCAATTTGATTTGGTACATACACAGTTTCATGTATTATAATTGTGATATGTACAAGAGGTATTGATGTGAATTTTGCATTTTTGACATTAATCTGTGACAAATTCTTCTTGTCATTGTAATGGGTACACCAGCTGTGACAGCAATATATAAAACTCTGGTAATTAAAACAAGATAATTATGTATGATTTGTTGTTCTTGATTATAAATGATTTACACTTTAACCCCCCCCCCCTCCAACCCCCCAAAACCTATGTCAAGAGAGATAATCCATACCACAAGCAAGAAGGCAGTAAGTCTTCTCTTCATTTTAAAGGAAACTTCCAAAACAATGCCTGGATAGTGTATGTTACAGTAGTGAAATGTACATTGTTATGTACCTATTTAATACAATGTATATGCAAATGACCTCTGACCCTTGTCACTGCCCACCCCAGTACCTGGAGCTCCAGAGTAGTCAGTCCAGTCCCGTCCGCATACCAGTATGTACCTATTTGTTTTGTCCTTGTATTGTGTGATGTACCATGATCCATATTTGTTCATCATAAGGTAAGGCTTATTGCCTTATGTATATGTACTGTGTAATGTTTACATAGTATGGGTTTCACAACATGTATTTTCCGGTGGAATTCTATATGAATGGGTGATCTTTTTACGTCAAGAATTGCTTCATAATTTGAAAATTAAGATTTTTTTTTGTCCATACAACTTGCATATAAATGTTGTAAATGTAGTTACTTAACTACATTTACCACATTTATATACATGCATTTATTCATACCGATATGATGAAGTTCTATGACAAAATTATAATTATTTCTGTTCTGTTCCGCCATTTGTAAATGATAATCAAGATCGATTTTTGTTTAATGTTTAATCGATTAGTATAAGAATACAAAAATCACTCTACAAAACAAAATACAATTTAAAATTTTTCACATCAAATACAAATGTATACATAGATTATATACAAAAATGCTATATGAAACACATATCTGATGCTGCCTCAACAGTACGCGTGCGTACAAATTTTAAAATATTTTAGCAGAGTGGTTTCATAGCAATCATGTTTTCTGCGCATGTCAGAGGTAGTTGGACCACGCCCAGTATGTGTTGATTGACGTCTTTGATCGGAGCGATACACGCCCCAAACGGCAGTAAGAGGACGTAAAGCCAGGCGATGAAGAATCCGATTGGCCAGCCAAGGAATATTAAAATCAGGAACCACAGGAACGCCCACAGAATTCCGGCACCTCCTTCACCCTTGCCCATCTTGATTTATCTGGAATAAGAAGAATAATGTTGAAAAACTCAAAAACACGAAATACATTTACTGCTATTTTGTACATACAAGTTTAAGCGCTTTCAAAAATACTTATTTAGTGAAATAAAATATCTCACCTTGTACGGATGCAAGTAAAAATATTATACATGTAATTCTGATGCTTATTGCTTGCTATCAACCATCGTCGGAAACCCACGGTCGGTCTCGCTTCTCTGAGGTAAGAGAAGCTAGACCGACCGTGGGTTTCCGACGATGGCTATCAACAGGCCTGATCTAGTTCGGAGAGCAATAACAGTTTCACATGTCGGTATATTCAGACAATAATGACTTTACATGTACATGCCCCTGCTTGGTTTATATAAGTATATGTCGACAGTGTAATACATTTACTTAGGAAAACAGTAGGCAACATTCTTAGTCACCATGTTTTGTGTAATCGCTAAGCTAACTGACACATCAAATCAGATCAGAACATAACGTAAATAATACCAGTAATAGTTATGATACAAAACAATGAAATATTTGTAGACATAGTATAGACACAGTATAAAATAAAACGGAAATGCATCAGAACATAACTCTACTATCTAATACACTACTGTAGTAATTGTTTCTGCGCTCTGTATAATTACCCCAAGTTACCGCCCGGTACTTAATTCACTGCATTCTAAGTTACGTCAGTTTATATACGACATGCGTACGTAGGGGGTTTAGTACTGGTAGCGGACTCCTCTAGGGACGATATTATACAACACCCACCCTTCCACCCCCGCTCGTTCTGTGATCGAGACCCGGTAAGAGAAAAAAATGAATTACGTACTTTACGGGCCCATTACACGGCGGTGATTAGGGAAAAAAATAGATTGACATTTACAGGACCTCCGAAATGAAATTGTTACGTAATTATTTGTTTTTCTTTATATGCACATGGGTATATATTATATAAAATTTTCATCTCTCTCTCTCTCTGAGAGATTCATTTTCCAAAGTATGAATGCTCGTAGTATTCATTATACTATACGTGGACACCCCCCCCCCCCCCACACACACACACACACACACAAACACTCACCAATTCTTCTACGCCCGCGGCTTTAATTTTCATGTCCGCGCCACAAGCTAATTGATTGAATTAAAACCCACTCCACAGCGCAAACACGTTGGTATTTCAGTTTACCGACTAATTGTAACACAATATTTAGCGCCGAGTGAATGGACTTCGAAAGGCTACCGCTGTTTGTTTACATTATCAGGAACGAAATGAGGTCGACGCAAACGGTAACTGCGATGTATATCGTTTGCAATGTTAACCCCCCAATTCAATCAATGTATGGCTATACACACTGGTCATTCAACTGCGATCGCAAATTAAAGGCCGCACATGATGTATACATATTAAACTTACGTTAAAAAACAGGAAAAGTTTATAAATATACGCACCATAACTTTAATGCAAAAACACATGTAGTATCCCTGATATATGCTGCAATTTATCGTTGAATCAACAGACGGTAACTTGAATAAAGCTTCCTTATTCTGTTACAGAAAAAGGATAGATATATATACACATAGATAAGATAATTACCTGAAGTTTGGCGATATTAGGTGATGGATGCTCCCGCTGTATAAAATCACGAGACTTTTCCTGTGTGTAGTGAGTGTGCTGTTATCCCTTCGTCACGTGCAGTGTATGCGTGCGTGTGAATTCCTTATCATGTGAAAGATGATACATACATGCATGTAGTACGTTAGCCCGGAAAGAAACACACTTAAAAACTCGGGCTATTTATAGGACATCCAGGTGCATTCCAGGCGCGGATCTTTAAAGCAACGATTATATCATTTTTCGATCATTGGTTCTATCGTTAGCCATTTTATTTATTTAAAAATCTATCTAGTGAAAAAACCTTGCAAATATTTAGACAGTTTTAAACGATATTAAGGAAAACAGTGTGTGTGTGTGGGGGGGGGGGGGGGATGGGAGGGGGGGGGGGTTCAGAGTTTTGACCTTTTTGCGCTTAACATTCAAATTTGCCCAATTATATCTCACAAATTGAAACACACTTGATATACTGTGGTTTCATCAATATTCGTTGAATACCAATTTTCATGGATTTCGTTGTTAAATTTATCCATGAAATTAAATGTTCATCGAAGTGCAATTTCTACTATTTATTTGTATTGAAAGGATCATTGGTCACGAATTTACGTTTCCTTGAAACTGTGATTTTCACTTTATCCACCAAAATTGATACCCTTGAATATTAATGAAACCACAGTACATGTAATTACATCAATAGTGTTTCAAAGTATCCACAATGATCAGCACTAAACGTTGCCTCAATTATTGTCTCTATATAATCAAATTGTAAAACCTCAAACGTAGCATCAACAATCCAAATCAAATGTTTCCGATAGTATGATTCATTAACACATTTCTTCACTGAATTAACATAAAACACTGTGCGGGATACTCAAACAGTAATTTTATATATGCCAGTGCCAAGGTGGCATTTTCGCACCAGTCTAATTAGCTGCATGTATCAAAATATTCAAATATGCTATATGATAGACTTCTGTGAAATCAGTGAAATTCGTGGGGTCAATTTTCGTGGATTGCTTAAAATTTACAGGTTTGTGGGGACGTAAATTCGTGTATTTTCTTATACATACGAACGGAAATATGACTTTAAGACCCTAATTCACTAATTCGTGGAGGATGTTAATTCGTGGATGAGAGATACCCACGAATTCCACGAAAATTTAGCCACCACGAAATTGAATGATTCCACAGTATTGCGTAAAGAGTTTTCAACCACCTTTGTTTTATTGTATCTCACTTGAGGTGAGGTATTTACCATTCAAAAAATAAATTCCCACAAGAGAATAATATTTTCCCATGGGAAAAACGATATTCCAATGGGGAATTTGAAATTTCCTATCGGAATAAAAGAAATTCCTATGGGAATTTCAATTCCAATAGGATTTGATGAAATCCGATAGGAAATTTATATGTACTTGTCTGAATCAAATTTCTACAGAAAGAAAACTTTCTCCTATGTATAGGAAATAAAATTCCTATAGGATTTATTGGAAAAAAAAGATTGTCAATATTTTCTGTAGGAGAATCGTTTATCCTATGGGAATTATCATTTTACTATGGAATATTAATTTTTAAAGGTAAATATCTCACCTGTCAGGTGAAACACATTAAAAACAAAAGGGGTTATACATCTTATCATTAATTTTGGTATATATGGATTTTTCCGAAACTGCGGGTGCAGATATGCCACCTTTGGCACTTGCAAAATTATCCTGCACAGTGTATGTGATTTACTACATTTCATCACCTAATTACACAATACAATACTATGATTTTTGTTTAATTATCGATTATAGTTATGTTTTTATCTGAGAAAAAGCTCATTTTATAGCTCTTTAATGTTTCGATAAGTATGAAAAACTTTAAAAAGTCAAATGGTACTTTAAGCATGAAAATATGTCGTTAGAAGTATATTTTACCAGACGATAAGCACGTTTAGATACTGTGATATTATAGTTAAAAGGCAATTTTGATGACTTTAATAATGAAAAAATTAGTGCAATTTTTTTATTACTTCAGTAATCGTGAGATTTTATAATTATCTTTTGCATACAGCGTAAATTGAGAGGTGTAGATGTATAAAAAAGTAAAATGAGAATCCTTACCTCCAGTGTAGTAAGTAATTAAGAAAATGATGTCATTTTAGGGTATTTGATATTGTTTATTACCAAGCACCATACGATTCATAGGTATAACATAAATACATAAGTAAAATGAACAAACATATGTAAAAATAAAAAACCCCCAAAAAACAAACCCCAGAAAACAAAAAAAGAAAGACCATCATAATCTTATATTAGACTGCGTGTGCACATAGCAGTCTGCAAAATGTACATGACAGAAGTAAACAGGCCGGATAATGAAGAGTATATTCTCAAAACAAAAACAATAGTTATAATTTTATCGTAATTTTGAGCATTTATATAGGTATTTTCCCAAATACATTCATACATGTACGACTGAAATCGACTATCGGAAACATTTCGGTGCGATGCTTTTTGTTTTTAATCGTAGCAGTTTAAATTAAAACAAAAACGCTTTTTTGTATATACCTGTATAATCGATTTTCATATATTTACAGAATATGTTCCGAATATTTTGCAAGAAAAAAATGTTTCTGCATTACTGAATTACATCAAATGTAAATATATAATAAGTCAAAATCTGAATGTTGTATTATATACTGGTATAGGAGTACCTACAATGTACCCTATCTATTCTCACCTACCTGAAATTATGATTTTACACCTGAGTGATAACCAGTGTATATATCATATGTTTTAGACTTATTACCTGTATTTATCACCTGGGATGATTGTATTATTTCAAATGCAACAAATGAATAAACAAATAGATTTATAATTCAGTAATTATTTTTAATCATGATTTTTGAAATAAAGTCAGCATAGAGGACAAAAATTTATACACTATACATGTATATAATCTTTTTACAGATGTGGTTAATATCTATATATATAATTTTAATAAATAATCAATCATTTAATTACTAATCAAAACAAACAAGAGGCCCAGGGGCCACATCGCTCACCTGAACAACAATTGCCTTAATTCTGATCAAATTAGCATTACAGTATCAAAATATCTTGACAACTGAGTACAGTAGATCTTGCTAAAAAAAAATTGAAAATCTGCCAATTTTTATCAACCTCTTATTTTTTGGTAAATACCAAGCCCCTTTTGTTGTTGTACCTGTAAGAAGATTTGTCTCTATTCCTTTATACCCCCCCCCCATTTCATGGCCCCATTTTTCTCTAGGGAATCATGGTTTCATCAGACTTAAATCTGCATAACCTTTGCTTTCACACTAAGTACTGAGTTTTGAACCGAATACTTTCCCAGAATAGTTTTAAATATTTTCTCTTTATATTCCTATGTAAAAATTCAAACCGCCATCACGGTCCCGCCCTACCACTAGGGACTGTGATTTTGCAAACTTGAATTTACACTACCCGAGGATGCCTCTACACAAGTTTAAACTCTTTCTGGCCAAAAATTCTTTAAAAAGAAAATTTTTAATGATTTTCTCTATATATTCCTAAGTAAAAATTCATCCCCCATTGTGGCCTCACCCTACCCCTGGACTATTATTTAAACAAACTTGAATCTATATGATCTGGGGATGCTTCCACTCAAATTTGGGCTTTCCTGGCCTAATAATTTTGAGAAGAAGACTTTTAAAGATTTTCTCTATCTATAAAAATTCATCCCCCATTGTGACCCCGCCCTACCCCCAGGGACCATGATTTGAACAAACTTGAATCTACACTTCCTAAGGATGGTTACATGCCAATTTGAGATTTCTTGGCCAAATATTTTTGAGAAGAAGATTTTTAAAAGATTTTCTCAATATATTCCTATGTAAAACTTGATCACCCAATTGTGGCCCCACCCTACCCCCGGGGATCATAATTTGAACAAACTTGAATCTACACTACCTGAGGATGCTTCCATTTGAATTTGAGTTTTTCTGGCCTAATAGTTTTTGAGAAGATTTTTAAAAATTTTCTCTATATATTCTTATGTAAAACATGATCCCCCTATTGTGGCCTCACCCTACCCCCGGGGACAATGATTTGAACAAACTTGAATCTACACTATCTGAGGATGCTTCCACTCAAATTTGAGCTTTCCTGGCCTAAGAGTTTTTGAGAAGACTTTGGCTCAGGTGAGCTAAAAAAGGTTAAGTTTACAATACAATAAGTTGTTAAAGTTGGTTTCTGGAAGAAGAGACTTTGAAAATGTTCTTAATTAATATTGAAATTTTTTTTAGTTTTTTAATCTTTAGTTTTTAAGATCTGTGTACAAACATAGAATTGTGAGCAAATCTCTGTATCTTGCTTATAATTCGAAGCTTAACACTCAAATATGGTTAGTAAATAGAAATTGTAAACAATTAAAACACAAGAAACATGCACTATAACAAATAAAGAACACAATTTATTTTTTCGAAATGAATCATATATATATATACATGTACATGTATATACCTACATATTTCCGACAGCGATATCAAACTCTATTTAAACTGAATAAACTCGAGAAAATGCCGAGCATCTCAACAAAACCTATTGCATTAATATACTATTACGCAAAATATAATGCCGAATTACCGATAGAATGAATTGTATTTCAGTACTTTTTTGATACATCAGATTTTGCTTAATTTGCGCAGGTCAACAGTTAACTGTTTGATTTACCGAAGTCTCTGTTTGATTTGATACGTTAAAATCACGAAATACAGACGATAGTTCCCAGGTTACAAAGCATAAATAATGAAAACGAAACGAAAATCAGAACAAGCTAACACCAACGTCATGTGTGAAAACTGTCAACGCATTGAAATATTTAGCCTCAATTTACTTCACAAAATCGGCACCAATATATTTTGCATGTTTCAAAAATTTCCCTTCATTCGCGAACTGTTGCACAACAAGCAAATTCATCATAGTCAGATCGACCCTTTTTCGTATAATGTCATGGCTGCTTTAAACAAAGAACCTCGTTTCAGATGTATGGAATACGAGTCATGGTAAAATGGGTACGCAAACCCGGGCCGTGGCAAAATAAAAGCTGGGGCAGATCGGCAATCGTCAATTCCAAATACGCATTATTTTGCAGCAATATTTACAGCAAATACAAATATACTGGTCCATCAAATATCCTGAAATTTTAATGAGATTGGCAGATTAATAACTGCCAATCTTTTGTTTTGCCCAGGCCAAGTCTTGTCTACCCATTTTACCGGATGCCGAATCCGAAGCTATTAAACTGATTGAAACACGCCTTTCCTTTATTATTATTTTCGTAATAACTCAGATTTGAAACAGAATTAGACCTTAATTTTTGCAATTTATATTTTCCTTCCCATAAGGATAATTTATGCTAAACTACGTTGAATTGGAATCAGTAGTTCTTGAGAAGAAGATTTTTTAAAATGCACCCCCCTTTTTCTACAGTTTCAAGGTTTTTTCCGCTTTGAATACAGATCGGACTTTTATTTCTGCAATTTATATTCGCCCTCCCATAAGGATGCTTTGTGCCAAATTTGGTTGAAATTGGATAAGCGGTTTTAGAGAAGAAGTTCAAAATGTAAAAAGTTTACAGACGGACAGACAGACAGACAGACGGACAGACAGACAGACGGACGGACGGACGGACGGACGACGGACAAAAAGTGATCAGAATAGCTCACTTGAGCTTTCAGCTCAGGTGAGCTAAAAATGCACGACACACTGCCTGAAATATCGGCTGCCGCGGCGATTATGCAATTCTAAGTTCTATTTTTAGAATACTGCACAGTCCGCTTACACTGGAGATGCAATGCCACTGTGTGTGAAGTCATGTAACATGGGATGAAAATGGCGGCAATACTCAATGTATTCCTTTTATCTCTATTTGTTTCCAAGACTGTGACGTACAGTGAGTAATTTAAATTAACTCTTTACTCTGTGGACTTGATATAATTGAATAAGTCAAGTAAAAGTTTTACTCCGTGTCATCTGTCACTCATGCCTATATTGCTAATAACTATTGTTTGCTATTCTTATTTATATCGATCATTTGTTCATTATTATCATTAGTCAAGAATTAGGCTTCGAATTATTCGGGTGTAGTTTTTGCATTCCCAGAAATCGCCCATACCGACCTAAAGTTGAAATAAAATGCATTTTTACCATCTTGAGCATTTTAGTCTTATTGTCGCCTGATATAAAGAAACACCTTATTAACCCCGATGAAAGTTTGAACAGCATTTGTAATAAGAATACAGGCACGTAGCATCGTTTTTTAAAATGGGGGAGGGGGGGGGGGTAGACATATCCACAAAAATGTGGACAAGCCCCCCCCCCCTCCCCCAAAAGTTACTTTCCGAAATCCTGGAAATCTTAATCCGGGATGGGGGTGGGGGCTGCCCCCCGCCCCACCCCCTGATGCTACGTGCCTGGTATTATAAGACTAACCTAAAAATTGTCGAGTCGCTCATTATTTGGATAAAATTTTAAACTGGTATTTATTTGTTTTCTATCGGCAGAAAAAGGTTAACTAGATCTTACAAAACTAGTGAGGCCTTTGATTGTTTTTATATGGAAAACAAGCACACCATTAAAATTGGTAGATGTAAAAAATAATCCTATGATTGTTAAATGTACAAAGTTATAACCATTGTTATATTTCAACAGATTCCTAACATGATACTCATGTTTCAATCTTTTTTTATTCATTCACCAACCCTGAAGTTTTGGGTTTTTCGTTTGGCTAAAAAAAATAATATTGCAAAAGTTAAGTACCCGACTACAAGATACAATCCCCCCCCCCCCCCCCAAAAAAAAAACCCATCAAAATTAACACCCCCTTCATAAAGAATATCTTAAAAGCCCAGATTAACAGTATCCAAATCTACTAATGCAAGAGGATTGATTAAATATTAGATGATAATACCATGATTAAGACAATACAATATACTAAGTAAATATAAAATTTAATGTTATATGACGTTAATTTAATGACAATCTTTTCCTAGCCCAACTTGTCAATTCCAACACAATCGCTGTTAGCAGTTCAACCTTCTTAAGTTACGTGGCATCACGGACTGTGGACGGTAATACCGACCAGAATGTCACAAGTTGTTCTCATACCGATGCAAGGAGTTATATCACAGAGGCGTGGTTACGTATTGACCTTGGTACAGTCTACAGTGTCAAATCAGTCAGGTTCTGGTACAGAGGGGACAGTAAGTATTATGTTGTAGTATTTATTCAGATAATGATGAAATATAAGTAATAATATTTGTTTTAATGACCATATATTAAACTGTAATTTAGTGTGAATATTTTAATAATAATGACCAAACTTGATTACGTGTTTGAATATATATTTTTTTATTCAAATAAGTTGAAAATAACATAATAAACTATTTCAAACATTCTACGTGTTAAATATATATCAAAAATTACCTTCATACTTATTTACATAATTACTTACCTCATAAAATTTACTGCATAGTGGTCATTATCATATACTGATATATGTAATCGTATTTCGAGGAAATATAATTTACTTAAAGAAAAAATTTATCATGTCTTATGGTTTTCTTTTGTGACGTAATTATAAACAGATTTAATTAAAATGTTCATGACTTGAATATTTACCCAGGAGCGTCCTTAAAAAAATCATAAAACTTAAATTCTTTTCATAAAATCATTACATAGGGGAATCAGCTTACTACAACACAATACGACTCCGTGGCTACTCTCTCCGTGTGTCCAATGATACCAATGTACCACCTCCAGAGTCCTCGTGTTACACAGATCCAGGAATCGTCACACTACCCACCATTATAGAGGAGGACTGTGAGACAACAGCTCGTTACATCTGGATTTATCAGAACAAGATTTCATATTACATTGACATTTGTCCTATTCTTGCTATCTGTGAAGTTCAGGTTTTCGGTATGTAACGATTTTCTATAACATGCTAATGTATAGCTATATAATAATACTTAGTTAAATTATAGCTCATAAATGTTAGTATAAACAAGTGAAGTAACAAAAAATAGGTCGGTGATGTGGATTCTTGGATTCATGTATATCCTTAAACAGGTAAAACTAATCATAGATAAATTTTATTACACACTTTTGGATTTCTGTAGTATAATTACATGCGGTTATATATTAATCAAATGACAACTTTTGGTTTTAATTTTACTTTACAGTAATGAAACAACGAGTTAATTACAAACCAAATTGCTTTAAGAGATGAATTTTTCAGGATGTGAGACTGGAATTTATGGAGAGGACTGCTCAAAGAAATGTGACCACTGTAGGAACAACGCTACCTGTGGGATACAGAATGGAAAATGTGATGATAATGGTTGTGCTAGCCCTGTATACCAGCCTCCGCTTTGTAAAGGTAAACCTGAACCTTAAGACACTATGTTTCAGCCCTTTCCGCGATATTTATAACTTATATCAAGGTAGAGGTACCCACCTACATAACTATACTGACACGCTTCGACAAAATATCTATTTTCAGTTTATATCAGATAACCGACATTAGTTGATATTTTCACAAGTTATTTATCCTAGAATGTTATACTGGATATTATGGTGAGGACTGCTCCAAGAAATGCGACCATTGTAAAACAGTACTTCTTGTGAAAAACAGTATGGGGAATGTGATATCCTTGGCTGTGCTTATTCTGGGTATCAGCCTCCTCTATGTAAAGGTAAGATGATAAACAACTTAAGGAAAATAAACTAGATTGCTTTTGAAACGAGTTTTGATAAGCAAGACATTTTGTTTTATTTGTAGTGCTTGTTAAAAATTTGGTCAAAGTATATATGAAATAAAATCTAAATATTATTTATATAATTTCCATGGAAAACACAGCATTTCCTATACATTAAGTCAAAGTCACAAAGATAAACAAATAAAATACCTGGGTATACGACAGACTTATAAAGACATCTTTTATTTTGTAAGGACTACATAAACAATAATTGTATTAACAGGTTGTATTCTTGGGATGTACGGTCTTCATTGTGAAAGGAACTGTAGCCGATACTGTAGGTTCGTTGACTGTGACAGAAAAACGGGCACCTGCTTAGACGGCTGTAAGAGTGGATACATCGGGAGTTTCTGCAACCAAAGTAAGGCCCACTGAAGAAAGAGCACACATTCCTAAGACCATTTATTGTTTATTAGTTTACAAATGTCTTAATGTATACACATGTACACTGTCTGCCTATCTGCCGGTCGGTCGCTCCGTCCGTCCATCCATTTATGCATCCATTACTCCATCTACTCTGACATCATACCATTTATATATAAATGATTTTCAGCTTGTCCTATTGGTAAATACGGACCAAACTGCAGAGAAATATGTGGACATTGTTACAACAACTCAGACTGTTACCATGGTAACGGGACATGTCTGGAGGGATGTGATCCCGGTTATTGGAACCATGAATGTAAAACACGTACGTTTTTTTACTATCAATCTCTAAAACACATGTGTGCTTTTTATGATAATTCAGTTAAATTTTTGGGTGATTTTTTTTACAAAAACAATGCCGAAACTTGTGCATAATTAAACGCTTAAAATAACCAAACTTGTTTGAATTATGATAATTTTTTTTTCATTGATCAGAGTACATTTATATTAAATATAAATATTGCTTAGTAGCGGGGACAGATCGTATTTATGTTAAACTTTCTTCAGATAAAATTATTTTCAATTCAACAAAATAACCGTATATAATTCAAAACCAAATAGAACAGACAAACATGTTTTTCAGTCGTCTTCTATAACAGCCATGACAGTTTTCGTGCGGTTTATGAGATTTAAGCTTTAGAGTTTTGACTGACTTGATAACGCTAATCCTATTGAAAATAAGCAATGTTTTATCGTTCCACTCTAAAACATCAATTACGAAAAGGGTACATAACAAAAAATCATATATACCCGTTTTCTGGTCTAAATTGAGGAATGTTTATATTCAATTCAGAATTCCCTCCTAAATTCTCATTGGCTGTCCCAAAATAAAACCGATCATGGTCAGAAAACATGGCGGACAAATTCAACTTGTGTTGTTGACATACAAGAAAATAACAAATACTAGACTATGGACTATACTCTTTATTTGTGGATTATTTCCTGCCATACACAACTACAATGTTTGAACTTAGGTAAGAAACGCAAATTTTATTGTCATTTATACGCGATTTAATATATTTAATTCTAGCCTGCAGCGACGGCAGATATGGTCAGAATTGTCAGTACACATGCAGCGGAAACTGTGTAAATGGAGAGGCGTGTGATAAAGCAAACGGAAGTTGTAGGTCCTGTGTCGATGGATTCCAGGGATCTAAATGTGACAGAGGTAGATCATTGAGTTAAAAAAACAACAGAGATTATAATTCTTTTCTGTTCTTATATATACAGTAGATATCATCTAGTTACTCTGTATCAACGCAATTTATCCTCATGTTATAACACTGTTTAAAGTATATTTTAATTGTAAATGATGTATATGCAGACTTGTCACCTGTCATAGTAAGTTATTCAAGTAAAGCACACAACCAAACCAATCTGCTATTTATCACTAGGATTAATGTTGAAAACTTTTTCATCTGATCTAATTTGTATGTTTGAATTTACTGCATTGTTCAACGGATAATTAGCATTTAAGTATGCATTGCTTTTATTTTTAATATAGAATATTTTTAATGCTTAACATATAAATGATGTTAATTGTAGATATTCGCCAGTCACCAACAGATTTAAAGAAGGAAATGGATATAGATCATCTGAAGATGGAAAGAATGATGCTAGAAAATCAGAAAACAGAAAAAGAAATCAAGAGGCTGGAGGCAGAGACAGAGGTTCTACGTGTTAGAAAGAACGTTTTACTAAGACTGCAAGGAATACTAAGCGAACTCTCTGAAGTTGTTGTTCAGTTGCTAAATGACAGTAAAATTTGACCGGTTTATATCTTTCATACTAAATTTATTACATTAGTTAATAATTTTTGTGTCTGTTTACGCGTCTGTTAATGCAGGATATGACATGTTATGATTTAATAGAATTTAATTCATTATAATGGCAGATCAAGTAGTGAAAACGAATCAATGCATTTATTGCTACTCAATATATCTCCAAAATATGTATTTCAGAGCCCTTGCATTTCATATTCACCTCTGAAATCAACTTATTACGCAGATTAAAATGAGTGACCATTTTCCATATAACATTCTTCGTTAAAATGTAAAGGATTTCTTAAGGAACTTATTTGTTATTAGGAGCTGCTGATTAGGATGGTCTTGAACACACACAATTCGATACCTCGCATGGTTTGGTATCACGGCTTGATAGATTTTGTCATTCTTCGCATTTATCTTATTTATAAGAATAAAAAATCAAACGACTCAGCTATAAAATACTCCCTGGTGTTTTAATTTCTTTGATTAGAATATATGCTCCTGTGTGTTAGGAAAATGACACTATAATCCACACAATTTGTCTACCATGTAACTGTGATATGATGTATCGTAAAGCATGCTTTATTTTTTTTGAGTTATCTGAAAAAGTCATGTATTTACCTACATTTTTATACTTCATTCTATCGTCCACATTTTTAACAGCGTCATGTCTTTCAGGATATACAGTGTTAAAGTATTGCATACTTTTAAAATGATGCATGCTATTTTGTTGTATTTTACAGTTATCTTAAAAGAGAATGCAATTACTGACATTGTTACCATTCATTTTGTCGCCCACGTCTATAACAGCACTATGTCGTTTAAGATGTAGAGTGGGTAAAGTACTGCGCACGTTGAACACTCAGTGTCCACTTTAACGGGGATCTTATAAGATGTAATTGAAACAAATTTAGATAAGTGACCGTGTTTTGCACTAGTTTACAGAAACAAAAACTAAACACTGGGCAACATTTGAAAGTTCATTCTTATTTAAATTTGATGAGGTTGTGAATCCTAATGGAAGTATTAACTAATGATTAATTAAAGAAATTGCATGATGAAAAATGTTATATCTTTGACATAAACCATCCAGTTACTCCCCGTTTAATTTATTCCATCTGAAAAATATGGGTTTTTTTAATTCATGACCACTCAGTTTTTCTTAATGAAGACAAACTATTTGTTTCAACTATTGATGGCTATATTGAGATATCGTTTATCATAATATTAGAGATAAAAAAGCAACACGAACATATAATTATAAACCTTTTGATATATATTATAAATAAAAAAACCATGTTAATTGCCACATTATACATTTTAATTCTTTTTGATATTTATCATACTGTTCAGATGTAACTCTCATTTATTAAGACTGTGTCATGCAGGTTTTCATATGCATACAGTGTATGGCTCACATAGGATTAATGACCATCGTTAAGCTCTTCTTAAAATTGCATAAAGGTGCTTAAAGGTAGCTTAAGTACGATATATAAGCCACATTTAAGCTATATATGATGCTTTAAGGGGGACTTAAAGGGGGCTTAAAGAAAGCGTAAAGATGGCTTAAAGGTGGCTTTAAGCAGCTTTAAGACTATCGTTAAGTCAATTTTATGCTACTTTCAAGCCATTTAATAATGAATAGAGTCTTTATTTAATTTTTATTCATACAATTTTATGATTATAAACAAAATTCAATTTGACACCTTATAAAATGACTGATTTTTGTATTTCTAGTATATGAGATTCACAAAATTCTATCTAGTACCAAAAATTGATTTAAAATGAATTTTGTTGAAGATTAAAGGAGAACTGGACACTGATCACTTGACTATCATTGCAATGATGCTTTGATGTGCTTACTCTCGTATGACGTCACAATTGATTTGATTGTATGATGGTATGATGTTATATAAACATTAGAACATCATACAGGATTTAATAGATCTTTTCCCTTTACTTAACAGCTCTAAAATAGTCATCGTCACAATATGAGCTGGGGGACATTGAACATTTTAATTCTAGATAACGTAAATGTATAATATCATATACTGTTAATATAATCAGATATATATAATCTGATAATTATCGGTTCATGTTAATTGATAAATCTAAATGTTGCATTACTTTTTTGATAGTGCAAAACAGAATTTGTCACAAAAAGGTCATAATTCCAAAATAAGGGTTAGTATTGATTCCTATTGTTGCATCTCTTTTAAATGTCAAGGGAGTATCCTTGACAATTTTATAAGTAATAAAGCACGTTGACAAATTTTTATGTGCTATCACATTTTTTTAAAATTAAGAATCAGAAACTTAAGAAAATTGAAGGGCTGATTTCAGCAAAATATTGATTAAATTAAGATATTGCTTTGTAAAAGAGCCAATTTTTTTTTTTTTTTAAGTCAAATTTTTCTTTTCTCAAAAGTAATGAATGTAATTTAAAAATAAGTTCCATCAAATAAACAATTATTGCAGAAAATTGAAAGCCTTAAAAAATTCATATAGCCAAAAAAAAAAAGGGGGGGGGGGTAAGTCCTATCAATATATCTTTCTTGCAAGGTAGGCAAGTAGTCATGAGAACAAGATATGTTGTAGTGGACATCTTACTGTAAATATTTTTTAAAAACCCCCCATAAAAATAAATTCATCGACAAATAAATTCACACTGCAACGTTCTGATCCCCCTTAAATTACAAATATGAAGGAAAACAAGAATCACATTAGCTATCAAGGAGTTCACCCTGGCAATTCGATATAACATTTCAAACAAACACATATATCTATGATTTAATAGTTATTTTTTTAATCATGAATATCAGTTATTAAAGTAAAAAAAATATTGATCATTTAATTACTGATCAAAACAAAAATAGCAAGACACACTGCCTGGAATATCGGCTGCTGTGGCTATTATGCAATTTTTAGTTCTATTTTTAGAATACTGCACAGTCTGCTTACAATGGAGATGCAATGCCACTGTGTGTGAAGTCATGTAACAGGGGATGAAAATGGCCGCAATACTCAATGTATTCCTTTTATCTCTATTTGTTTCCAGGACTGTGACGTACAGTGAGTAACTTAAATTAACTCTTTACTTTGTGGACTTGATATAATTGAATCAGTCAAGTTAAAGTTTTACTCCGTGTCATCTGCCACTCATGCCTATATTGCTAATAACTATTGTTTGCTATTCTTATTTATATCGATCATTTGTTCATTAATACCATTTGTCAAGAATTAGGCTTCGGATTGTTCGGGTGTAGTTTTTGGATTCCCAGAAATCGCCCATACCGACCTAAAGTTATTTATAAAATAAAGTGCATTTTTACCATCTTGAGCATTTTAGTCTTATTGTCGCCGGATATGAAGAAACACCTTATTATCCCCGATGATATTTTAATAAGTATACAGGCACGTAGCATCGTTTTTGAAAGTGGGGGGGGGGTAGACTTATCAAAAAAAAATCTTGACAAGCACCCCCCCCCCACCAAAAAAGGTTACTTTCCGAAATCCTGGAAATCTTAATCTTTGAATATATTTTCTTTGATATTTCCCTAATTTACCCTAATTTACACTGTCAACAGATTCCTAACATGATACTCATGTTTCAATCTTTTTTTATTCATTCACCAACCATGAAGATTTGGGTTTTTGGTTTGGTTAAAAAAAATAATAGTGCAAAAGTTAAGTTCATGACTACAAGATAAAATCAGAAAAAAAAAATCAAAATTAACACCCCCTTCATAAAAGATATCTTAAAAGCCCAGATTAACAGTATCCAATTTACTAGTGCAAGAGGATTGATTAAATTTAGATGATAATAACATGATTAAGACAATACAATATACCAAGTAAATATAAAATTAAATGTTATATGACCTTTATTTAATGACAATCTTTTCTTAGACCAACTTGTCAATTCCAACACAATCGCTGTTAGTAGTACAACCTTCCCAAGTTACGTGGCATCACGGACTGTGGACGGTAATACCGACCAGAATGTCACAAGTTGTTCTCACACCGGTTATCGGAGTAGTATTACAGAGGCGTGGCTACGTATTGACCTTGGTACAGTCTACAGTGTCAAATCAGTCAAGTTCTGGTACAGAGGGGACAGTAAGTATTATGTTGTAGTATTTATTCAGATAATGATGAAATATAAGTAATAATATTGACCATATATTAAACTGTAATTTAGAAATGTAATTATTCTAATAATAATGACCAAACTTGATTACGTGTTTAAATATATATATTTTTTTATTCAATAAGTTGAAAATAACATAATAAACTATTTCAAACATTCTACGTGTTAAATATATATCAAAAATTACCTTCATACTTATTTACATAATTACTTACCTCATAAAATTTACTGCATAGTGGTCATTATCATATACTGATATATGTAATCGTATTTCGAGGAAATATAATTTACTTAAAGAAAAAATTTATCATGTCTTATGGTTTTCTTTTGTGACGTAATTATAAACAGATTTAATTAAAATGTTCATGACTTGAATATTTACCCAGGAGCGTCCTTAAAAAAATCATAAAACTTAAATTCTTTTCATAAAATCATTACATAGGGGAATCAGCTTACTACAACACAATACGACTCCGTGGCTACTCTCTCCGTGTGTCCAATGATACCAATGTACCACCTCCAGAGTCCTCGTGTTACACAGATCCAGGAATCGTCACACTACCCACCATTATAGAGGAGGACTGTGAGACAACAGCTCGTTACATCTGGATTTATCAGAACAAGATTTCATATTACATTGACACTTGTCCCATTCTTGCTATCTGTGAAGTTCAGGTTTTCGGTATGTATCGATTTTCCATTACATGCTGATGTTAATGATATCGTTTGCTTTAAGAAGGTATTTCAAATATTTTTCTGCTAAAAAAAAAGATTTGTGATATATGCATGTATGATCACAATAGAAGTTCAATTGGTATTTTTAAGTCACTAGCAAAAAGACATAAGCTTAGCATTAATATGTTTTACGTTGCGACCGTTGGGGCGAGCGCAGCATGTGAAAAAATAATGAACTATGATAAGTCAATAAAAAAAAAGTAGCAACGTAACGTAAATGAATTTGAATGCAAAATAAAATATAAACATACCCATTTTTTTCTAGTAAATTTTCGTTATTCATGATTCAATTTTTTTTTAATTTATTTATAAATAAAATTTATCGCAGATACAATGTTGTTGAAAAATAAAGATTTTAACATAATGTTGTTTGCAGTTTATTTCCTCTTTTCTTGCAGCATACATTTTTCTTAAACTAAGATATAAAAAAATGACTTATCATAGGGCCCCCTCGTTAAAACGTATGAAAAAGGTGCTGATCATATAAGGAAAATGGACCCCCCCCCCTTCCGGGAGTATGTAATAAATGGAAGTGAAAATAAAGATACCATTGAGCAGCTAAAGAGCTATATGCATACTACGCACTCTCCATTCCTCGTCCGGATTAGAATTTTCCTGATTTCGAGAATTTCTCTTTGCTTTTGAAGATTATTTGAATGATGCTGCCACGCCCCTTTAAAAAACAGTTCCTGGAAATAACGGTAAATATAGTGAATAAAATAATTGTGAGCATTCATACAAATGAGAGCAATTTAAGTTACAACTGTTTTCTATCTCTGAAGAAATGTCCCCATTCGCTAGCTCTGCAACATTTTGAGAAGATTTTGGTATTTATATTTCAGCAGATTTACAATACTAGTAACTACTTAGAGTGATTTCCCCTTATTTTGACGTCAAAGTTCACGTCGGTCAAATGTCGTCTGTCTCTTTGAAAACACCCTGAAAAAAAAACTACGCGAAATATACTGTTTTGTTTACTAAAAAAGTATGATGTTCTTGAAATTACACAACTTATCTATTTCTCAAAAGTTTTACTTTGTCTCGCGAGACGGTGATCTGTCTAGTGAGATCGACCGACATTGATGAATTGCATTGTGGGTCGAAATTTACTGACACCAAAAAGTTTTGTCGGATCAATGTGCAAGAAATCCATTGTGACCTCACTCGAAAGTGCGATAACTCCGAAAGTCTTATGTAATGGATTTTACGTTGTGTCAGCAGTATATCTACAATGCATGTACAGTCTTTAATCTTGTTCTCGTGAGAGTGTGAAATGGGAAACCATATTAACAGGGAACTACTGGGACGATTTAAACAAGGCATTAATGGTCTGATTTACTGACGCCAAAAAAATCCGTTGAATGAATGTGCAACTAGTCCTTTTGTTTCATGAATGAAAATATAGTTAAAGAATATCTGTTCTTTATATACTTTGAACACTGTGTTCTGTATTTTTGATCTAGGGTGTAACGTAGGATATTATGGCGAGAACTGCTCCAAGAAATGTGACCGTTGTAGTAACAACACTACTTGTGGAATAGAAAACGGAGAATGTGACGCTCTAGGCTGTTCAAACAATGGATACCAACCTCCATTATGTCAACGTAAGACTAACTGCAGTATAACTAGTATATAAATTTCTAAATATAATATCAGATATATCTAAGTCATGCATGTAGTATAGGTACTTATCTAGCAACTGATATAAGAATGAAGTTCTTAACCATAAGTTGATTGTAATTTATTCAAAACGTTAACACGCTAGGCATGGACATATTTGTACAAAACAGTGCAACCATATTGTATGAACAATGACTGCCACACAAGCGATGAAACTTTTTTCGAGGGCTGTCTGAGATTACAGAGGATATTTCTGCAATAAAAGCGTTCATCTATCTATCTATCTATCTATCTATCTATCTATCTATCTATCTATCTATCTATCTATCTATCTATCTATCTATCTATCTATCTATCTATCTATCTATCTATCTATCCATTCATCCATCCATCCATCCATCCATCCGTCCATATCTCTCTAAGTGCATTTAACTTATTTAATTTAGGTATACGCACTTAAAGTTTGCTATATTCATACTTAGCATGTCAGAATGGATCATATGGACTAAACTGCTCTAAAACTTGCGGAAACTGTTTAAAAGATACTATATGCCATCATGTTACCGGGACTTGTCTTGAAGGATGTGCCGCTGGTTTTCAGCCTCCACTATGTAGAGGTAAGAAATGCTATTTTAAGATAATAAAATTGCTCCCATGTGACGTAAACAGTCATCGAAGTCTTCTGTTTTTTTCCAATATTTATACTTACTCAATAATAGTAGTTTATCTGATAATGTTTATATTTAATATCAGCTTGCAACAATGGGACATACGGACACAACTGCCAGTTCAAATGTAGCGGTAACTGTTTGAGAGAGGTATGTGATAAAACAGACGGAAGCTGCATCTCTTGTGTAGATGGACACCAAACTGACTTGATATTATTGATTATAAGTGCTTGTTATGCAATTTATATGCTGTATTAAGATTGTTTTATTATTCAGGTTATTACTAAAATGACATGATTAAAATGAAACTGCATAATGTGCTATACTTTGGATGTGTTTGTAAATCGTCAACAAGGTAAATGAAAATGTCTACCAGATTATCGAAAAAGTAGAAATAGACAAGATTATGTGACCATCTTTGCTTTGAAAAGTCATTTACACTATAGAAGAAAATGTAAGGTACAAGTTGTACAGAAGAGTACTCTTACAGCGATTACTTAGTGTTCTTAAAAACAACCTATTGTAATTTGTAGTTTTTCAAACATTTGACTGTGAAACACCTTTACCGATATTTTTATACTTGTATTTGAAGATATGCTCAGGCGTCAATTTAAAGATAAACATACTTCTTGTTTGAATCATGGTTTTTTGTTGTATTTGCTTTTGACTTTTCACTTTGTCATATAATTATAACTAGCTCTTTGATTGCTCGACAGTCTGTAAAAACAAAACGTTATATTCAGCTGCACGTGATATACGAGTTGAGGTGAATATTTAGTTCTTTTGATTTTTTTCTACATTCGCGTAAATAAGGATAATGACTTTTCATTTTGATACTTTTATACAATATGTAGCTGAGCCATGAAATAACACAATTATTTCTTCTTCTTTTCTTCGCAAAATACGATGATTAAGATGCTCTCAGATTTAATTTGGCTCAGTTTTTAGTGTACTTCTCGGGAATCTGCAATAATTCTTCAAAAGGTGTTATACATATATATATAAGTTGTTTACTAATTTAGATTTTAGATGCCAACCGTATGTTAATTGTAATTTAAAACAATATGAGCTGTATTTTAGAATTTGATTTGGCTGCAAAAACCTAATAGTATGAAAAGTCTGCATATAATTTAAACTTTTATGATAAATAAAATTCGGAAAAATCATTAAATTTTGTCAGAAAAAAGAATGATCTTCTAAGGTGTATATAGCAGATCAATTTTTGTACAGGACGACAATAATTGAATTTAACTTCAATTGAGGCTTCTAAACTGATTTTTCCACCAAAAAATGACTAACAGAAATTGAAGCCGTGATATTTTTGTTGTTTTAGTAGAAAATAACATTTTAGTAAAATAAAATTCCAGCTTGAAAATTGCAGCTCATATTGCTTTAAGTAATTATATGAAACAAGTTTTCGCTAGATTTTGAACTTTAAACACTATAAATTACCCATTGAAACTGGTAGATGGAATGACATAGAAAGAAGTAACAGGTTGTGTAATTTATGTTAAAGAGACATTGGAGATGAATTTCATTATATTTTGTGTTGCACTGTGTTGAAAAACGAAAGAGAAAAGTATATACCAAAATTTTATCCTTTTAGACCAAATATTGTTAAATTTAACGAGCTTTTTTCCTCAAACAATGTAAGCTTATTATGCAAGCTATGTAAATTTGTAAGTATTGTTTACGAGAAGGCTAATCCTCTTGGTTATTAATTCCTATTTATTTATCTACATAAAGAAATTGTACTTTTATACTTCATACATATTTTATTATAGAATCATTATAATTGTTAATTTTTCTCTCCACTCACGCATAAAGTATAGATTGTGTATATGCTTGTAATATTTTCTATGTTGTAAAAACAACCAAAGAGATAAAGTAATCTGTTCAACTGTTCAAACTGGTAACTAATCGGAGTAAATCACCACAATGACTGAAAACCCCCCAGTAATAATTGTAAATTTTCAAAGCAAGATTGAGAAACCTCTAATGATGTTTTTACTATGAAACCCGATCGCTGGAATTTTTTAATAAATCGCTTGTCTTATACATCAGAGTGGCCCAAGGTAAGACAATTATAACAATACTTGTAAACAAAGACTTAGATACTCTTGTTTATTAAAAAGCAATATCTCATACATTGTTGACTTACTCAATGTGTCAAGTTCTTTCATAGTATCTTTTGTGGTTTATATTACTTTTAAATAGTGAATGTACTTCGTTACACTATACTCATATTAGGGAAACTAATACATATACATGTATATATGAGAGCAAAGATCCCATTTTTCAATACTAAAGGATTTTAAAAAATGATGTATTGTTTTTTCAACCTAAACACATTAATTATAAACATATAATTACATCTTACAGTGTCCTTTTCTGTGATTTTAGTGTTCTATGATAACACTAGGAACGGATTTTGTAACGTATGGTCTAATACAGTTTATTTCATGCGGCTGTGGCGCATGGATAGAAGAAGGGGTTTGTATAATTATAAAAATTGATAGTAACGTAAAATGTAAAAAATCTAAGTGAGCAGTAGTTGAAAATAATATAAATATAAGTGATAATGATTCAATTTTTGAATGTTTTACCTGATCTTATTGTAATACGGGCTTTATTGAATTTGATCACCGTGACCGCATTTGATCAGCTCATACTATTTTAAGAATGATTCCCTTTTCCATAAATAATTAAAAGTTTACATTGACTTACCCAGAACACTGTCATAGACAAATCATTTTATCTTGCACACTGACGCAGTCAACCTTACACATTGCTAGCAAGTATATGTTTCGTATACACAAATACAAAAGAAAAAACAAAAAACAAAAACAAAACAAGAACAACATAAAAAAGAATGCAATATTCTTTCTTCGTTTGTTTTCTATACAACAGTTGTATGAATCAGAATTTTTCATGTGGAGTTTCTACAAACAATTTTCAACAGAAAAAAAGAATTATGTAAATAAATTAAGAGGACTCTGAGGTTACTTTTAAAACAATTTGGAATTAAATAATTATAACATTTAACATTGCATAATGAACAAAGTACACACTAAGCAGCACAACACAGCTGCATAAATTTGGGCATACTCTCAAAAAATAGATTTTTCCAAAATGTGTGTGAGTGATAAAATATTGCGTGGAATGTACGACCCTGATTATTTGACGAGTATTACACTTACATCGGCGGATCTGATAATGTAAAACACATCACACCGCATTGGAATTCTTATACATGAAGGTGACAGCTGCAATGCTTACATGCTTCTATATTTGTAGAATATTGAACAGGAGATTGCACGCACTCTGTATACACCAGAAGGGCAATGTTGAAAACATCCTGTGTACTTAAAAAAATGAAACAGGAGTTGTAAAATGGCTGGAATACTCAATGCATTCTTTCTATCGCTGTTTGTATCCATATATTTGACTTTTAGGAAGTACCCGATTTGTTTGGATAACATTTGAAATAATTATTGTAAGGTGTTAAAACGGAATGCTAGAGTGTTTTTATTTTAAAGCGACTCAGACACGATTTGACTTAATATTTTCGAATTTTATTTCTCCATTTTCAATGTTTATAATGATTAATATTTAAGTTTATAATGCTTTCTCAAAATGTGCAAGTCAAATATCACGTTATAAGCAAGATACAGAGTTCATAATTCTTTGTTTTGTAAACAAAGCTCGAATATTGTCATTTTTCACATTTATAATGTATGGATTTTTTCCGAATCTGCATCTTAAGAGGTGCGAATAGTCACTTTGGCACTGGCATAATTATCTGGCATAATGTTATAAGTTTATGAATGTACTCAATATGCGATTTACTACATTCCATCACTTAATTACATGATTTTTGTTTAATTATCGATAATAGTTATGTTTTTATTGAAAGAAAGCTCCATTAATAGCAATGAAATGTTTTGATACTAAGAACAAATTTAAATAAAAAAGTCAAATGATAATTTTAGGATGAAAATAGTCATTATATTTTACTAGACAATAAGCCTGCTCGGATACAGTGATATTAAAGTTAAAAGGCAATTTTGATGACTTTAATCAATAATGAAAGAAATTGTACATTTAGTTTTTAATTAATCACTTCAGTAATAGTGTGATTTAAATTATTTTTTGCATGCTGCGTAAATTGAGAGGTGTAGATGTAAATAAAGGCGAAATGAGACTCCGAACGTCCAGTGTAGTAAGTAATTAAGAAAAGGATATCATTTTAGGGTAAACTCACACATGTACGACTGAAATCGACTATCGGAAACATGACGGTACGATTCCTTTTTTTTTTTGTTTTTTAATAGTAGCAGTTTAAATTGAAACAAAAACGCTTTTTTTTATATATACCTGTATAATCGATTTTCATATATTTACAGAATATGTTCCGAACATTTTGCAAGAAAAAATGTTTCTGCATTATTGAATTTCATCAAATGTAGATATATAATAAGTCAAAATCTGAATGTTGTATTATATACTAGTATATGAGTACCTACAGTGTACCCTACTTATTCCCACCTACCTTAAATTATGATTTTACACCTGAGTGATAACCAGTGTATATATCATATGTTTT
This sequence comes from Magallana angulata, assembly GCF_025612915.1. Taxonomy (NCBI): domain Eukaryota; kingdom Metazoa; phylum Mollusca; class Bivalvia; order Ostreida; family Ostreidae; genus Magallana; species Magallana angulata. The sequence goes on along the minus strand of NC_069112.1, from coordinate 10,087,674 downwards.
TGACTTATTACCTGTATCTATCACCTGGGATGCATGTAACATTTCAAATGCAACAAATGAATAAACAAATAGATTTATGATTCAGTAATTATTTTTTAATCATGATTTTCAGTAATTAAATAAAGTCAGCATAAGGGACAAGAATTTATACACTATACATGTATGTAATCTTTTTACAGATGTGGTTATTATCTACATATAATTAAAATAAATTATCAATCATTTAATTACTAATCAAAACAAAAAATAGCACGACACACTGACTGGAATATCGGCTGCTGCGGTTATTATGCAATTCTAAGTTCTATTTTTAGAATACTGCACAGTCTGCTTACACTGGAGATGCAATACCACTCTGTGTGAAGTCATGTAACAGGGGATGAAAATGGCCGCAATACTCAATGTATTTCTTTTATTTCTATTTGTTTCCAAGACTGTGACGTACAGTGAGTAACTTAAATTAACTCTTTACTTTGTGGGCTTGATATAATTGAATCAGTCAAGTTAAAGTTTTACTCCGTGTCATCTGTCACTCATGCCTATATTGCTAATTACTATTGTTTGCTATTCTTATTTATATCGATCATTTGTTCATTATTATCATTAGACAAGAATAAGGCTTCGGATTGTTCGGGTGTAGTTTTTGGATTCCCAGAAATCGCCCAAACCGACCTAAAGTTAAATAAAATGCATTTTTACCATCTTGAGCATTTTAATGTTATTGTCGCCTGATATAAAGAAACACCTGATTATCCCCGAAGATAGTTTGAACAGCATTTGTAATAAGAATACCGGCATGTAGCATCGTTTTTGAAAGTGGGGTGGGGGGGGGGTAGACTTCTCCAAAAAAAAATCTTGACAAGCCCCCCCCCCCCCCAAAAAAAAAAGGTTATTTTCTGAAATCCTGGAAATCTTAATCCGGGGGAGGGGGTGTGGGTGATTGTTTTATATAGAAAACAAGCACACGATTAAAATTGGTAGGTGTAGAAAATAATCCTATGATAGTTGAATGTAGAAAGTTATAACCATTGTTATATTTTCAACAAATTCCTTACATGAAACTCATGTTTCAATCTTTTTTTATTCATTCACTAACCCTGAAGCTTTGGGTTTTTGTTTTGGTTTAAAAAAAATAATATTGCAAAAGTTAAGTACATGATTACAAGATAAAATCAGAAAAAAAATCAAAATTAACACCCCTTTCTTAAAAGATATCTTAAAAGCCCAGATTAACAGTATCCAATTTACTAGTGCAAGAGGATTGATTTACTATTAGATGAAAATACCATGATTAAGACATTACAATATACTAAGTAAATATAAAATTTAATATTATATGACGTTAATTTAATGACAATCTTTTCCTAGCCCAACTTGTCAATTCCAACACAATCGCTGTAAGCAGTTCAACCTACCGAAGTTACGTGGCATCACGGACTGTGGACGGTAATACCGACCAGAATCACACAAGTTGTTCTCACACCAATGTGGGCAGTAGTATCACAGAGGCGTGGTTACGTATTGACCTTGGTACAGTCTACAGTGTCAAATCAGTCAAGTTCTGGTACAGAGGGGACAGTAAGTATTATGTTGTAGTATTTATTCATATTATGATGAAATATAAGTAATAATATTTGTTTTAATGACCATATATTAAACTGTAATTTAGAAATGTAATTATTCTAATAATAATGACCAAACTTGATTACGTGTTTGAATATATATATATTTATTCAATAAGTTGAAAATAACATAATAAACTATTTCAAACATTCTGCGGGTTAAATATATATTATATAAATAGTGCCTGTTTGGGAGGGTAACAGTTGAAATTGACACCCCGAGAAAACCATTGTCAACCGACGCGAAGCGGAGGTTGACAATGGTTTTTGAGGGGTGTCAATTTCAACTGTTATCCTCCCAAACAGGCACTTTTTATTTTGTTATACTGAATGTTTTTTTTAAAATTTTTAAGAAAATTTTACTGCTTTTATATAGGAATAACGTGAATTCTACAGCGAACCGTACGCGCATAATTTTCGCGCATGTAACATTTTTTAATGTTACCCGTTGCCAAGTGCGTTGCTAACGCTGAGGATAATAGTAAATATTATTAACTGCGTCTTAACCAATCAGATTTCAGTATTTAACATGAAAGTATAACAAAAAAAATTACCTTCATACTTATTTACATAATTAATTACCTCATAAAATTTACTGCATAGTGGTCATTATCATATACTGATATACGTAATCATATTTCGATGAAATATAATTTACTTAAAGAAAAAAATTATCATGTTTTATGGTTTTCTTTTGTGACATAATTATAAACAGATTTAATTAAAATGTTCATGACTTGAATATTTACCCAGGAGCGTCCTTAAAAAAATCATAAAAACTTAAACTCTTTTCATAAAACCATTACATAGGGGGATCAGCGTACTACAACACATTACGACTCCGTGGGTACTCTCTCCGTGTGTCCAATGATACCACTGTACCACCTCCAGAGTCATCATGTTACACAGATCCAGGAAACGTCATACTACCGACCATTGTACAGGAGGACTGTGAGAGGACAGCTCGATACATCTGGATTTATCAGAACAATTACCCAAATAACGACCTGTGTCCAATGCTTGCAATATGTGAAGTCCAGGTTTTCGGTATGTAGCACTTTTCTATAACAGGATAATATGTTAATACTTTTTTCTTATTTGGTTTGTTAATGACTAAGCTTCGGCTTCGCGTCGCCGTCTATGAGCTGGATTAACCCGATATATTTATGTAGCCAGTCACCAACAAACCTATATCAAGTGAAACATTCATTCAGAAATTTCAATGATCTACCCAAATCCATGTAAAAATGGCCTTTACATCTCGTCCAATTTTACACATACTCTCCAAAATATCATTCTCATCTTTCAAAGACTCTTTGAAAATCTGCGCTGCATCTTTGTTAATGAACAATTTTTTGTTGCTTTTCAATTCTAAATGTTTCTCCCTTTCCTCCACAGAGATTCGAGCAAATCTCGACGCCGCATTTTATTCTGCTCCAGGCAAAACAATATGAAATCAATTCAAAGGGCAACTACTCTAATTTGAAAGTAATGTCAAAGGGCAACTACTCCAAATATTTTTTTAAACCTTAAACTTTTATTAAATATCATGAAATGTCCAGATGAGTAGGCTAAGCGAATCGTCAGCCATATTGCAGAATATTGATTCTCACCTGATGGTCATAGAGATATATCCTGCAGTCACGTGTGGTGTATAAACCAATGAAAGTGTGCCATTGTAGTTCATTTTGTTATGATCAGTTGTGTTATAGCGCTTAAGGTACCTCAGTACACCTGCACTCGGTTTGTTCCCGTTTTGCACACATTTGAAAATTAGGTATCGAAAAAATGTGTGCGAAACGGGAATTTGACCAGGTGAGATAATTGCTTAATTGCTATAGTCTATATCACAATTCCTGCGAGGGCAATTGACAAGAAAATAAATAAAACATATCTACTCGCAATTGAAATTTACATGAATTTTATGTTACAATATAACTTGCATAAAAGCACATTTACATAATCATTGACATCCATATTCATGAATTGGATTTCAAACATCAATTTGGTCATGAACAATTTCATCATTTTTATTAAACAAGAAAGATTATTGAAAAAATGTTGAGTATGTAGTGCCTTTGTTTAACTTACTGCCTATATAGGAAGTACATATACATGCTAAAATTTCGAAGAGAAATATCATATGTTAATATTTAATTATTGCTTTTGCTGACATAAATGGAAGAAATGTGTCTAGTGAAAACGCTGCTAAATATTTTTCATTTATGTTGTGTTATATCTTGAATAATCGAAGAAAATAGACAAACTGTATGATGATAAATAGGAAATGCTATATGCATGCTTCAAAAACTGTAAAGATTATTTCACAAAACCTATCAAATGTAGACCTAATTCATGCATTTTCAACCTTTTCAGTTTGAGGTATATTGCATCAATATTAAAATATTATTTTTGTCAGATTTTTTATGTACTTTACCTCTGATTTGAAAAACTAGAAAGTGACCCGCCATATACTAAAGCGGTGATGTCATAAGAACTACTGTAAAGGTCGCTACTTCAAACATTGAAATATTTTGTGATAAAGATCTGTTTTCTTTCATAATATTTTTTCTGTTGATACCAAACAATCAATTATAAACATGCGTTTTACATAATTTGCAACTCAATTGTAAAAATAGACACGGAGTACCCCATATGACTGTCTATGTAGTTTTCTCCTTTATCATATAATAATCCATTGAATCAGCTTCCATTTGGCTTTGGACCAACAATTTTTCCTAATTCATTTGGTTTTATATTTAAGGTAAATGGACAAAAATGTAAAAGTCAATTCATCTAATCTAATCGTTAATTTTTTATCAGACTTTTTAAATATATCATTATCTTTATTTTATCAAACGAAAAAAACGGTGATAGTTATTAGACCTAAAACACAACAAAATATCTGTATTCTTCTTGTTTTATCGTCAAGGCACTGATAAAACACAGGTAAAAATCCAGGTAAAATCTTTGACCGAAAGCAGACTATAATTGCTATCACAACATAAATCACACCTATTGTTCTATACCCAATTATCAAATGTGTGCAAAACGGGAACACACCCTGCACTCATACTTTGTAAGACACTACGTCACAAGATGGCGATTTAAATGTTTTGTTAAACTGTTTATATCGTTTATATCGGTTGTATATCGTATTGTATTGTTTATTAGTCAACAGATGTACAGCTCATAGACATATACAATTAATAAACACATGTTATAATACATATACTGGTCACTTGAAAAAGGCAAGTTTATACATGAAGTTTTCTGATTACAAAAGCATTCTTAATATATTTACCTAAATTGCACAAATCCTTTACATTTTGTGTTGACAATAATAGAATTAATTTAAAGACAGAGGGTTTAATATAATAAAACTTCTTAAGGAATTTTTCTCTTAAGTTACAGTAATAGGGACATTTCAATATAAAATGATATTCATCTTCTATATCTAAAGTACAAAGAGGACATAAACGTCTTTGTAATGGAACATTGTTATATCTGCCAGTTTCGATGGTAAGACAATGGGATGATAATCTTAATTTACATATAAGTTTCTTATATTGTAAAGGAATTCTTTTTGTTAGATATGACTGCAAGGTACAATGATCAACTAGATATCTATAGATTGTACATTTGGAAGAGGCATTTATGTCAGCTAGTAAAGACTGTTTAAAATTATCAAAAATACGTTGCTTGGCGATCGTTAAAATAATTTCTGGCTTTTCAAAATTTAAATTTTTGAAAACGAAATTGTTCATCCAAAATTGCATTTTTTTGTTGCCTATTAGACTTCAGAATCAAATATTTTCAGCTGATTTGAGAAAATATTTCACGGTGTAGTGAGCCACCTTTAATGTTATCATAAACACGTATAAAAGCAAAAAAAAAGTAGGTGACTCGAGCCCCTTTGCTTAATACATATCTTTAAGGAGTTAAAATATCTCAAAGATAACTTGTTCTAACATTTGTATTTTCGTGGCATCCTGTTATGCGTCGTGGTTATTTATATTTTTAAGTGACAATTTCGGGTTTTCATTCACTTAACAGTTATGAAAGAATGACATATTTTTTAAAATACCGCATTTTGTTTTCATGAGATGATTTTTTTAAGGATGTGAAACTGGACATTATGGGGAGAACTGCTCAAGTAATTGTAATCATTGTAAGAACAACGCTACTTGTGGCATACAGAATGGAGAATGTGATAATAATGGATGTGCTAGCCTTGTATACCAGCCTCCGCTTTGTAAAGGTAAATCTCTACCTTATGACACTAGGTTTCAGCCCTTTCCGCGATATTTATAATTTACATCAAGGTAAAGGTACCCACCTACATAACTATATAGACACTCTGTAGGCCTTAAAACTTCGACGAAATATCGATTTTCAGTTTATATCAGATAACCGACATTAGGTGATATTTTCACAAGTTATTTATCCTAGAATGTTATACTGGACATTATGGTGAGGACTGCTCCATGAAATGCGACCATTGTAAAAACAATGCTTCTTGTGAAAAACAGCATGAAGAATGTGATATCCTTGGCTGTGCTTACTCTGGGTATCAGCCTCCTCTATGTAAAGGTAAGATGATAAACAACTTAAGGAAAATAAACTAGATTGCTTTTGAAACCAGTTTTGATATAAAAAAAAAAAAAAAAAGAAATTTCGTTTTATTTGTAGTGCTTGGTAAAAATTTGGTCAAAGTATATATATGAAATAAAATCTAAATATTATTTATATAATTTTCATGAAAAACACAGCATTTTCCATACATTAAATCAACGTCACAAAGATAAACAAATAAAATACCTGGGTATAGGACAGACTTATAAAGACATCATTTATTTTGTAAGGACTATATAAACAATAATTGTATTAACAGGTTGTATTCTTGGGATGTACGGTCTTCATTGTGAGAGGAACTGTAGCCGATACTGTGGGTTCGCTGACTGTGACAGAAAAACGGGCACCTGCTTAGACGGCTGTAAGAGTGGATACATCGGGAGTTTCTGCAACCAAAGTAAGGCCCACTGAAGAAAGAGCACACATTCCTAAGACCATTTATTGTTTATTAGTTTACAAATGTCTTAATGTATACACATATACACTGTCTGCCTATCTGCCGGTCGGTCGCTCCGTCCGTCCATCCATTTATGCATCCATTACTCCATCTACTCTGACATCATACCATTTATATATAAATGATTTTCAGCTTGTCCTATTGGTAAATACGGACCAAACTGCAGAGAAATATGTGGACATTGTTACAACAACTCAGACTGTTACCATGGTAACGGGACATGTCTGGAGGGATGTGATCCCGGTTATTGGAACCATGAATGTAAAACACGTACGTTTTTTTTACTATCAATCTCTAAAACACATGTGTGCTTTTTATGATAATTCAGTTAAATTTTTGGGTGATTTTTTTTACAAAAACAATGCCGAAACTTGTGCATAATTAAACGCTTAAAATAACCAAACTTGTTTGAATTATGGTAATTTTTTTTTCATTGATCAGAGTACATTTATATTAAATATAAATATTGCTTAGTAGCGGGGACAGATCGTATTTATGTTAAACTTTCTTCAGATAAAATTATTTTCAATTCAACAAAATAACCGTATATAATTCAAAACCAAATAGAACAGACAAACATGTTTTTCAAGCGTCTTCTATAACAGCTATGACAGTTTTCGTGCGGTTTATGAGATTTAAGCTTTGGAGTTTTGACTGACTTGATAACGCTAATCCTATTGAAAATAAGCAATGTTTTATCGTTCCACTCTAAAACATCAATTACGAAAAGGGTACATAACAAAAAATCATATATACCCGTTTTCTGGTCTAAATGGAGGAATGTTTATATTCAATTCAGAATTCCCTCCTAAATTCTCATTGGCTGTCCCAAAATAAAAACCGATCATGGTCAGAAAACATGGCGGACAAATTCAACTTGCGTTGTTGACATACAAGAAAATAACAAATACTAGACTATGGACTATACTCTTTATTTGTGGATTATTTCCTGCCATACACAACTACAATGTTTGAACTTAGGTAAGAAACGCAAATTTTATTGTCATTTATACGCGATTTAATACATTTAATTCTAGCCTGCGGCGACGGCAGATATGGTCAGAATTGTCAGTACACATGCAGCGGAAACTGTGTAAATGGAGAGGCGTGTGATAAAACAAACGGAAGTTGTAGGTCCTGTGTCGATGGATTCCAGGGATCTAAATGTGACAGAGGTAGATCATTGAGTTAAAAAAAACAACAGAGATTATGATTCTTTTCTGTTCTTATATATACAGTAGATATCATCTAGTTACTCTGTATCAACGCAATTTATCCTCATGTTATAACACTGTTTAAAGTATATTTTAATTGTAAATGATGTATATACAGACTTGTCACCTGTCATAGTAAGTTATTCAAGTAAAGCACACAACCAAACCAATCTGCTATTTATCACTAGGATTAATGTTTAAAACTTTTTCATCTGATCTAATTTGTATGTTTGAATTTACTGCATTGTTCAACGGATAATTAGCATTTAAGTATGCATTGCTTTTATTTTTAATATAGAATATTTTTAATGCTTAACATATAAATGATGTTAATTGTAGATATTCGCCAGTCACCAACAGATTTAAAGAAGGAAATGGATATAGATCATCTGAAGATGGAAAGAATGATGCTAGAAAATCAGAAAACAGAAAAAGAAATCAAGAGGCTGGAGGCAGAGACAGAGGTTCTACGTGTTAGAAAGAACGTTTTACTAAGACTGCAAGGAATACTAAGCGAACTCTCTGAAGTTGTTGTTCAGTTGCTAAATGACAGTAACATTTGACCGGTCAATATCTTTCATACTAAATTTATTACATTAGTTAATAATTTTTGTGTCTGTTTACGCGTCTGTTAATGCAGGATATGACATGTTATGATTTAATAGAGTTTAATTCACTATAATGGCAGATCAAGTAGTGAAAACGAATCAATGCATTTATTGCTACTCAATATATCTCCAAAATATGTATTTCAGAGCCCTTGCATTTCATATTCACCTCTGAAATCAACTTATTACGCAGATTAAAATGAGTGACCATTTCTTCGTTAAAATGTAAAGGATTTCTTAAGGAACTTATTTGTTATTAGGAGCTGCTGATTAGGATGGTCTTGAACACACACAATTCGATACCTCGCATGGTTTGGTATCACGGCTTGATAGATTTTGTCATTCTTCGCATTTATCTTATTTATAAGAATAAAAAATCAAACGACTCAGCTATAAAATACTCCCTGGTGTTTTAATTTCTTTGATTAGAATATATGCTCCTGTGTGTTAGGAAAATGACACTATAATCCACACAATTTGTCTACCATGTAACTGTGATATGATGTATCGTAAAGCATGCTTTATTTTTTTTGAGTTATCTGAAAAAGTCATGTATTTACCTACATTTTTATACTTCATTCTATCGTCCACATTTTTAACAGCGTAATGTCTTTCAGGATATACAGTGTTTAAGTACTGCATGCTTTCATAATGGTGCATGCTATTTTTTGTTGTTGTATTTTACAGTTATCTTAAAAGGGAATACAATTACTGACATTGTTACCATTCATTTTGTCGCCCACGTCTAAAACAGCACTTTGTCGTTTAAGATGTAGAGTGGGTAAAGTACTGCGCACGTTGAACACTCAGCGTCCACTTTAACGGGGATCTTATAAGAGGTAATTGGGACAAATTTAGATAAGTGACCGTGTTTTGTACTAGTTTACAGAAACAAAAACTAAACACTGGGCAACATTTGAAAGTTCATTCTTATTTAGATTTGATGAGGTTCTGAATCCTAATGGAAGTATTAACTAATGATTAAATAAAGAAATTGCAAGATAAAAAATGTTATAATTTTGACATTAACCATCCAGTTACTCCCCCTTAATTTATTCGATCTGAAAAATGTTTTTTTTTAATTCATGACCACTCAGTTTTTCTTAATGAAGACAAATTATTTGTTTCAACTATTGATGGCTATATTGAGATATCGTTTATCATAATACTAGAGATAAAAAAGCAACAAATAATGTGTATAATTATACACCTTTTGATATATATTATAAATAAAAAAAGCCATGTTAATTGCCACATTATACATTTTAATTCTTTTTCATATTTATCATACTGTTCAGATGTAACTCTCATTTATTAAGACTGTGTCATGCAGGTTTTTAAATGCATACAATGTATGGCTGACATAGGATTTATGGCCATCGTTAAGCTCTTCTTAAAATTGCTTTAAGGTGCAAAAAGGTAGCTTAAATACGATATATAAGCCACATTTAAGCTATATATGATGCTTTAAGGGGGGCTTAAAGGGGGCTTAAAGAAAGCGTAAAGATGACTTAAAAGTGGCTTTAAGCAGCTTTAAGACTATCGTTAAATCAATATTATGCCACCTTCAAGCCATTTGATAATGAATAAAGTCTTTCTTCAATTTTTATTCATTTAATTTTATGATTATAAACAAAATTGAATTTGATACCCTATAAAATGACTGATTTTTGTATTTCTAGTAAATGAGATTCACAAAATTCTATCTAGTACCAAAAATTGATTTAAAATGAATTTGTTGAAGATTAAAGGAGAACTGGACACTGATCACTTGACTATCATTACAATGATGCTTTGATGTGCTTACTCTAGTATGACGTCACAATTGATTTGATTGTATGATGATATGATATCATATCAGGCATGGGCACGATTACTTGAAAATGTATTCGATTTATAATCGATTACATAGTGGAATTTTGTGTAATCAATTATTAATCGATTGCACTCATTTTTGTCCTGTAATCAATTGTAATCGATTACTTAAAAACCGGTAATCGATTAATAATCGATTACTTCTATTATTTTTCACTTAAATGTAAATGATACCTCTTCTAAACAAAGTATATAAACTCTTCAAGTTGATTTGAATTTAGAGTTATATAGGGATTTTCATTAAGAATGATATAAAAATTTTAGATTTCAATTTCAATCTTATTAAGATAACATTTTATTATTTCTACTGCTTATTCAAATTCAAATGTCAAAGTATCAAAATGGAGAGATCAGTAAGTAAACAAGGTTTATTTGTATGGTTTAGATGGAATCTTGACATTGCACCTTTAACTATTTTAATTATTATGTTATTGGTTTCTTGAAAATTAGAATTTGATTGAAATTTGATAATTAAAATATTATTGGTAATATGCAAAAATAATTGAGGGAACCTTTCTTCTTGATTTGGATTAATTGTTTTTAGAGCTTGTAATTGTTCTAATTAAAATTTAAATCCTTATATGGGCCATAGTTTAATTGTGATCTAAACATAAGGGTGGTCATACCTCATTAACTCCATTATTGTGGATTCCTTAACTGACCAGTACAAACACCCTTAGTGACACTTACACACCCCATTCTCTCTTTCTCTGGCAAAATAGACACAAAATACATGTATACCCCCTGTCCCTCTCTGTTTCTCTCTCAATAATGGTCAATCATTAAGCAGTTATACTGAGTACTCTCTCTCTCCTCTCTCTCTTTCTCTCTCTCTCTCTCTCTCAGAGTAACTCTTATGGTCAATTCTCTCTCTCTCTCTCTCTCTCTGTCTCTCTCTCTCTCTCTCTCTCTCTCTCTCTCTCTCTCTCAGATTAACTCTTATGGTCAATCAATATGTAGTTCTAGTGATTTTTTCTCTAAATAATGAAAAAATGGCAAGGCAGAGTGAATGCATATTGAACAACTGACTATCTGATTATATACTCAAGTTAACCAATAGTTCTATTTTAAGTGAAGAAGGAAAATCATACTTACTACATAAATATTATCAAATTTATTCTAATTATAATATTATAAATCACACTTGTAGAGTATTTTTTCTTTTAATATGTGCATCACAAAATATTTATGCGAAGAGTAATCGAAAAAGTAATTATAATTACACTGAAACTTTTAGCTGTTATCGATTAAAATACGATTACAAGTAATCGAAAATCTCTTCGATTACAGATTACTGTCGATTACTTGAAAAAGAGTAATCACTACAATCGATTACGATTACTCGATTACGCTTACCCCATGCTTGTGTCATATATCCATTAAAACATCATACAGGATTTGATAGATCTTTTTTCTTTACTTAACAGCTCTAAAATAGTCATTGTCACAATATGAGCTGGGGACATTTAACATTTTAATTTTAGAAACGTTAATGTATAATATCATATACGGTTAATATAATCAGATATATATTCTGATAATAATCGGTTCATGTTAATTGATACATCTAAATAATGCATTACTTTTTTGATAGTTCAAAACAGAATTTGTCACAAAAAGGTCATAATTCCAAAATAAGGGTTAGTATTGATTCCTATTGTTGCATCTCTTTTAAATGCCAAGGAAGTATCCATGGACATTTTATAAGTAATAAAGCACGTTGACAAATTTTTATGTGCCATCACATTTTTTTAAAATTAAGAATCAGAAACTTAAAAAATTGAAGGGCTGATTTCAGCAAAATATTGATAAAATTAAAATATTGCTTTGTAAAAAAGCCAATTTTATTTAAAAAAAAAATGAAATTTGTTTTCTTTCTCAAAAGTAATGAATGTAAAAATAAGTTCCATCAAATAAACAATTAGCGCAGAAAATTGAAAGCCTTAAACAAATTAATATAGCCAAAAAAAAAAGGGGGGGATAAGTCCTATCAATATATCTTTCTAAGGTAGGCAAGTAGTCATGAGAATAAGATATGTTGTAGTGGACATCTTGCTGTATATATTTTTAAAAAAGCCCAAAAAAAATTCATCGACAAATAAATTCACACTGCAACGTTCTGATCCCCCTTAAATTACAAATATGAAGGAAAACAAGAATCACATTAGATATCAAGGAGTTCACCCTGGCAATTCGATATAACATTTCAAACAAACACATATATCTATGATTTAATAGTTATTTTTTTAATCATGAATATCAGTTTTTAAAATATAGATCATTTAATTACTGATCAAAACAAAATAGCAAGACACACTGCCTGGAATATCGACTGCTGCGGCTATTCTTAGTTCTATTTTTAGAATACTGCACAGTCTGCTTACAATGGAGATGCAATGGAGATGCAATGCCACTGTGTGTGAAGTCATGTAGCAGGGGATGAAAATGGCCGCAATACTCAATGTATTCCTGTTATCTCTATCTGTTTCCAAGACTGTGACGTACGGTGAGTAACTTGAATTAACTCTTTACTTTGTGGACTTGATATAATTGAATCGGTCAAGTTAAAGTTTTACTCCGTGTCATCTGTCACTCATGCCTATATTGCTAATAACTATTGTTTGCTATTCTTATTTATATCGATCATTTGTTCATTATTATCATTAGTCAAGAATTAGGCTTCTGATTGTTCGGGTGTAGTTTTTGGATTCCCAGAAATCGCCCACACCGACCTAAAGTTCAAATAAAATGCATTTTTACCATCTAGAGCATTTTAGTGTCTTATTGTCGCCGGATATAAAGAAACACCTTATTAACCCCGCTGATAGCTTGAACAGCATTTGTAATAAGAATACCGGAATGTAGCATCGTTTTTGAAAGTGGGGTGGGGGTAGACTTATCCCAAAAAATCTTGACAAGCCCCCCCCCCCCCCAAAAAGCTTACTTTCCGAAATCCTGGAAATCTTAATCCGGGGTGGGGGTGGGGGTGATTGTTTTATATAGAAAACAAGCACACGATTAAAATTGGTAGATATAAAAAATATACCTATGATAGTTAAATGTAGAAAGTTTTAACCATTGTTATATTTTCAACAGATTCCTAAAATGAAACTCATGTTTTAATCTTTTTCTTTTATTTATTCACAAAGCCGAAGCTTTGGACTTTTGTTATGGTAAAAAAATAAAACTCTTTTAATTATAGTTTCGTATTATTCTTCAAAATATAATGCTGCCATGTATAATATTTACCCGAATAAAATAAAATCCTGAGATCTATTCACCCATTGTTACCCTGACGGATCCGGTTCTTCTAATCGAAATTTTTGCAAGGTAATTCATAGGTAACAATTTAGTTCATACATTTCTATACATAAATTCCCATTTAAGGCATGCCTATAACATGTACATTGACATTGGTTGCCATTGATAACAAACACTATATACTTATTCCATCTACAAATATACATCTATAAAAATGCATGTTTATTTCATCCATGTATGTACTCATAAAGATAATGACAAAATAACACACACAATCTCTCCGTCATGTAACTGTGGTATGATGTATAATGGCGCAATCTTTTTTAATTGTTTTTTTTCTTGAGATCAATCTTATCTTAAGAGACGTGTATTTTCACCATGCAGTCTATCGCCCACGTCTTTATCAGTGCCATGTTTTTCAAGATGCACAATTCACTACTCGGCGTGCGCTTAAGAAAGGATCTTACAAGAAGCAATTAAAACAAAGGAAGATAAGCGTACAAGCTTTACTTTATGCGCGTTTTACCGAAATAACAGCAAACAATAGAACACACAGAAGTATGACCGTTCAGTTCATTGGTCATATTTACTGACAATAATTTTTTTATTACTCGTGACGTCATGTAAACTCTACCAGTTATATAATTGAGGTCATTCTGTCTTTCAGATGAAAAAAAAACAAGATTTGGTTGATGATTCATATACTTTACTTAAGCCAGAACAAAGAAAATAAAACATCAAATGGTATGCGCTAATGCCAAATAAACTGGAAAATCCCCCAAAATCGCTTTACAAAGTTAAGAGCACACAACAACACATTTCACTTTGTATACTCTATGTATCACATCGAAAATATTATGAATTCTTTTTTATGTGTGTTTTTATGAATACTTATAGTTTTGAATGATTCACATTTTGTTCTTTAACACCACAAGAATTAACAATTTATTCCCGTCAATTCTTCCAGATTTAATATGTTAAGATTAATTGTCCCCATTAAATTATATACTATTATTCACATCTTAATAAAGAGAATTAATCTTTAATCTTAATCATTATAACATTTAAAGTATTCAAAAATGGATTTCATTGGTTATTTTTTAATCTTTGAATCGATTTAGTTGTTTATTTTTTTAAAGTATCAACCCAATGCACTCCTGATTATACAAACGTTGCTTTATACATTTGACAATATATAAACTAATAAAGAATGTTTTATTTCTCCCTCAAGAAGCGAATTTGATTTCAATCAAACAAAGGTAACCCTCGCCCACTAGAAAATGAGGCTTTTTTTAAAATATCGCGTCTCAGTTGTTTAACTGAAGATCAAATGACAAACAATAAAAGTAAAATAGACTCCATGTGTTTTAAATTAAAGATTGCGTACAATACAAAATAGTTTTGAAGAATTATTAGAGAAATAAATAGTTCCTATCATTAAGTATAATCCATGACACAAAAGTCTAGAAAATAGCAGTCCATACATATTAATTTTATCTAATTTTTTTTCTTCATTGCAAAATCGATTTTTATCTTTTCGTTTTTGAGGTTGGAGTAATCATGTACGTTTAATATACATATGGTCTAATGACACAGCTAAATAAATGTACATGTAAAATTCAAATTCCAATTTATGTTCCATCAAAAGCATTCGGACCAATTTTTGTTGAAATATGTTTTTTGATTTTTAAAACTGGTCTCATTTACCTCAAATAATAGCAATTGTATTACCTGTATATATTCGTTCCCATTTTATTATTGCCCCTTTCGCACCGTTGTAAGCGGGCAAATTTAGGACTGTTCCATTTCCACTATTTCAAACATCTCTTCTTAAACACAGTTGTGACTGCAATTTCAAGACAATGCTACTCTGTTTGCAAGTAAGGAAGGGCAAAAATGACACGGGGCGAACATAGCCCTGTATACAATATTAACATACAGCCAATTTATGACCGGCACGTAGAAAATAAAACTTTATAATCCGTATTTATAATGAGAATAATGTTACAAAATGAATGAATGAATAAGTGGATGATAGGGATCCATCGTACGTATACGATGCTGCAACTCCTTAGTCATCAATTTTCACAACACTGATTTCGTTTATCTAGTTTATGCAATGTTTGTTAATTTAAAAACATAAACTTAGCTAACTATCAGGTATTTATCCGTCAACATTTTGTATTTAAAACAGATACCTTTTTAAGAGGAAGAGTTCTATTTATTATCTTAAAATGAAATAATGTTATTTAGGTTCATCTTTAATAAAGCGCTTTCACATTTTATTGTAATATATACTGACTTAATAATTTTATTCATGTTGGACTATTAGAACCTTTGATGACAGGACACTTCAATGAAAAACATCTTTACAACAACAGTTGATGTAACACTAAATACAAACACCAATACGAATATAGCTGGGTTTTTTTTACACAATGTAACCCGGAAGAATTTGACTTTTGTCGGGAATGTAAACGAAAAGATATACTATTATGTCGTTTGATATGGATCAGAACTAGTTGGGAATGGCTGGGTTGTTCAGTGCTTGTTTTCTTTGTCTGTTTGTTGTCCATGTCCGAGCATATTGTAAGTACAAATCAACTTGATATGGAATTAGCAGTTAGTAAGGTACTGAAAGATAAAACGACTAATAAATATAAAAAATAAGTTCAAGAAATGCTGAACATCTGTTTTCCCACATTATTTTTGGGTTCCTTTTTTATATATTTGTAGAAATATTCTTACCAACAGTGTGCAAGTACTGTTAATTTATTTTAGAAGTTTTAATAGGAGCTTCTAAAATATGATTTTCGTTACGGTTTGAATGTAAATGTGGAATTAAAAAAAAACCCACGTACATTATTACATGTATCTTGAAGATTTATTTATAGAGCTTAGTTGAATATAATGTTTCCAAAATATTAACGGCAGAAAAAAAATCATAAATGTATAGATTAAACTTGACAGCTGAGCATTTTTGAATTAGTATAATGGGATGATTATAAATGCTATTCAATTGTATTCTTAACCTAAAATTAAAAATATGCTGGAGTTTAATGAAATCCCTTATTTTTTACTATCTATTTGGAACACAACTAGTAAATAAGAATAAATCACAGTAAATACTAAAACTTGCAGGACTATAAATTAAAAAAAAAATGCTACAGATACATTTATGTAAGATTGCAATATTTAGTTCGTCATAGCGTAAAAGTGTTACAAAAAATCATATGTAAGTATAAATGGCACGTTCATGTACGAGTGGTATTATTTAGCAAAAGTCATCCTTACCAATTTTTATATCTATCAATTATTACTGTTTTAACTGTTACGTTTGCATCATTAATATCCAGCAGATTATATTTTTTATTCGAAAGCAACAGTATGTTTTTAGTACAATAAATTAAAAGTATTTTTTCCTTTTAATATTAGCTCCATTTGTGAATAAACAGACAGTAGTAAACATCAGTTCAACATACTCAGATTATTCTGTGTCTCGAACTGTCGACGGAAATCTTGACCAGAGTGTCTCAAGTTGTTCTCATACTAGTAATTTTGGAAGTATTAAAAAAGCGTGGTTACGTATAGATCTGGGA
The DNA here is from genome assembly GCF_025612915.1 of Magallana angulata. NCBI lineage: Eukaryota > Metazoa > Mollusca > Bivalvia > Ostreida > Ostreidae > Magallana > Magallana angulata. The sequence goes on along the minus strand of NC_069112.1, from coordinate 10,070,403 downwards.
CGAGTCTACAGTGTCAAGTCTGTCAAGATCTGGTACAGGGATGATAGTGAGTATCTACTAAAAGATGGTTGAATTATGAAAAAAAATGTTGAATATAATCTGTTCATTTAATATCATCTTCGAAAATGTCATTCGAATCCAATTTAAAAAAAAGAAGAAGCACCTTTTTGAAAAAAATGTTTTGATTGTAACTGTGATATTTAGTTAGTGCAAAAATGTACATATAAATAACTGTATAATATAAACAGTACACCGAAAATATTCATTGTAAAAATCACCTCCACGTTCAAAATTAAATCAAAAATAGAGAAGTTATGAATTTATTTCAGTTGAATGCTACATGTAAAAGAATATTAAAATGTATATATATGTTAAAATTTTGGAATTAAAATATGTATTAAAAACGCTCTATCGATCGATATTCATCGAGTGCTTTTTTTGTATTTTTAATTTTAAACTTGATATTGAAAAAAAAATTATTCCATGGTATTTTATTATATAAAACCGACCTTTTTCCAATTGAAAACTTACTATCATAGAAGGATCACCTTACGAAAACACTGTACGACTCCGTGGGTACTCTCTCCGTGTGTCCAATGATACCTCTGTACCACCACCAGAGTCCTCGTGTTACAATGACCCAGGAATCGTCACACTACCCACCATTGTAGAGGAGGACTGTAAAAGAACAACTCGTTACATCTGGATATATCAGTCCAATACACCAAACGAAGAGCCTCCAATGCTAGAAATATGCGAAGTGCAAGTGTTTGGAAAGTAGCATGTATTGTTGCTTAATTTAAGAATAATACACCCATCCTACTATATTTCCTTTACCAAATATTACGATGTAAAACCGTTGAAAACAACCAAACTTGTTCACAAAAATGTGAATTTTATAAAATGAAATAAGTTACGGTTTTAATCTTAGAAACAAAATCATACTATCTCTGTTACGTTAATGCAGACAGATGTACAGTAGTGTTGTGTAATAGTATGTAGTACTGTAAGGATGAAAAACACCATTAAAACCCCAAAATTTGAATGCTTCACTCACAAATTGTAACAACTGGTCTTGTAGTTTCAACGAGGAATTTAAAAATGTAAAATTGTCAACGTACGTGGACGATGCATGACTCAGGATTCAAGACACGACAGTCAAAAACCATTTATAATTGGTCCGTCGTGCGTCATAAGTTTTCATTCGTCGTCTTGCATAGACTCTTTAACAATCCATTACCAGAGTTATGGTACCAAGGGGATCATTATGGCCTGCGTGCCTCTTGTTTTTATTATGAAAGTACATAATATAGTTATCATTTTTAATTACTTTAAGTAACAGCAATTTAGTTGTTTTGTGAATTTAATTGTTTCAAATATGACAGTTTCATTTTTCTAAATTAAAAAAAATTCCAAGGATGTTCCAGAATGTTTAAAATGTTTTTACATGTAAAAAATGGGGTGGGGAAGATATCTTCACCTTCATACTTTTTTACAAGGGTTCTCAATGACAAAATATTGTCTTAAGATGGACTTTAGTCATATTGAGGTATAATATTTATTATGCTTAGGTTATACGATGAAAATAAAAATGAAAAAAAACCCCAAAAAACAAAAACAAAAAATCCTGTCAAAAAATGTTTTAAAATCAAAGTATTTAGTATTTGATAATTGTGGTTTGATCTCTGACCGACACATATCAATTAACTTGATTTTGATCGTTGTGATTCTCGTTTCCTTGGTATATGACTATATTATTTTATGATATTTTGAATACTGTTTAAAGAAAGATTTGTGGTAAACCGGGTATGAATATATGGTCTCTAGAAAAGTTTAATGGCTATTTCTAAGTCAGTTGCAACCGACGTAAGCGTAACATTAAATTGAAACATAATTTGACTATTGTTAAATAAATGGAAATAAAATTAACAAATATCAGTACCTTATAATCAATTAGCACTGTATTCGGTATATTTTATCTAGGTTGTGAAGTGGGATATTATGGTAGAAATTGCACAAACAAATGTGACCACTGCAAGAATAGTGTAACTTGTGGAGTACAGAATGGGGAATGTGATGCTCTAGGCTGTATAAACGATGGATACCAACCTCCATTATGTAAAGGTAAGATTAAATGTATTATTTTTTTTTTCAAATACAATATCAGATAATACTTATTCATTCAATACGTACATGTATATGTAATTTTTACTAACTCAGTTATATTTGTTTCATTTTTTTGAGCAGTTTGATTGTTATTTATTTAGAGTGTAAACGCGGTAGGTATGGACTTAATTGTATAAAACAGTGCAGTCAATTTTGTATCGACGATGACTGCCAAAAAAATGAAGGAACCTGTATAAAGGGCTGTGAGAGAGGTTACAGTGGAAATCTTTGTAATGAAAGTAAAGTGTTCATCTATCTATCTATCTATCTATCTATCTATCTATCTATCTATCTATCTATCTATCTATCTATCTATCTATCTATCTATCTATCATCTCCTTTCTTTCTTTTATTCTTTTTTTTAAAAAGATGGATATTCGCATCATGCATTTCATGAATTTTGGGGGGTTTTTAAATGCATTTTATTTATTGAAATGAGTTTTATAAATTTTAACTTTGCTATATATTTTCTTAGCATGCCAGAAACAATGGTACGGACTTAACTGCTCTGAAACGTGCGGAAACTGTTTAAAAGATACTATATGCCATCATGTTACCGGGACTTGTCTTGAAGGATGTGCTGCGGGTTATAAGACACAAACTTGTAAAACCTGTAAGACGACTATTCACTTAAACGTTGTATAGCAATGATTTTATAGAAATACACCAAATATATAAAATATAAGAGAACTTGATATAACATATACTGCCAATACCTTAGAAATTCCGGTAAAGATTCCGAAAATTGATTTGAATCGAATCTTAATTATCTTGGTTTAAAAGGAAAAATATTAATAATTGTAATATTATAATCTCCATTATCACTATTTTAGAGCATCATAAAACTTTGCATATTATTTGAAATAGTTTATCGAAACATTTTTATTGATCAAATTGAAGCTTGCGACGATGGAAAATACGGAATGAATTGTCGGTTCGACTGTAGCAGACACTGTTTGAATGACAAGGTGTGCAACAAAATAGACGGTAGTTGCCGGTCCTGTGCAGATGGATATAAAGGACTAAAATGCAACACAAGTAGGTTACATTTATAACAAACGTTGATCTAAATTGCAAAGTTAATTTTGTATAAAATATTTTATTGATATTTTTTTATTTCCGGAAGCATGTGAAACTGGAAAGTATGGTAAAGGTTGTTCTCAGAACTGTGGAGCCTGTCTCAATTCCACTATCTGTAATCACATAACTGGAGATTGTGGACTTGGATGTGAGCCAGGATGGCAAAAAACAGATACATGTACAACAGGTAGTTCTTACAATCGTCTTTTTAAATTATATTATTTTGTAAAACATAAAGTAATGGAATTCATGAATGTTATCTAATAAACACAATGATAAGACAATTGCTTATATTTGGTTGACACGTTATGCGTATTAAATCTAAATTAATCGTTTTCAATGTGAACCAAATATTATAAATATTCAAAGAACATGGTGTAATTGTGTAAGTTTATACTGTAAGTCGTTTTAATTCCATGGTGTTAAAATTTCACGAATTTTCAAAAAGTACCAATTGCGATGGTTTTAATTTCACGCTCTAAGAAAAACGGTTGATCAAAGTACAAGCAATAAAACGTTTAAAAAAAACTAATGGTAATATTTACGATGAGTTTATTTTAGCGAAAGAACGGTAAATCGCGAACATAGTGAAAATAAAACCAACGTGATTATTTACCAATCTACAATATATCAAACGTTATGAACTTTGTACATTTCATACCAATACGTTATCAATTTGTTAAATGTGTTATATATTTCGCATAGCCTCCTAACTCCGTCACTATCCTAACTCCGTTACTTTCGGGAAACTCCTCGCCGTTTGAAATCAATTGCGATTATGACGTCATTTTTCGCATGTCAAAAACTTTCAACCAAATGTCAACAATTTACAACGGTTAAATTTAAGAATGTGTTCAAACATAACAAAATTACACATGTTCATTTTATGCAACAATAATTGCGATAATCAGCTTACACTTTTTCACGGGTGCACTGAAATAACGATTTTTATGACATTCGGGCCCATTTGATGATTTACAATGGTCAGTCATTTTAAGAGAGGTCAAGAGAAAGCATTTCACATGTAATTTATTTATTATTAGGTTATGAATACATTTTCTCCGTCTGCAATAGCGTTTATGCACTACACTTGATGATGACGTCAAATCCCTTATGCCGTAATTTTTGCCTTATACATGGTTACAGATATATACGGCATGTCGGTATTTAGAATATGCTACATTTAACAAATATGTAATAAATGAATAATATAATCATTAATATATTCAAAATTGATATGATTTTATTGACTGAGCATTACTAGGAACATAATAACATTTTTAAAAAAATATTTTGGATAAAGTTTTTCTATGCCATTATATAGACAATGTGACAAATTTTTGGAGTAAGAATCATTTTTTACATATTCTACCGGGTTCAAAGTTAGAGGTTAATTGTATTTATATGCCACCATTTGGTGACTTTTAACAAGGTTTCGTGTATTTAAAAAAATACCATAGGACAAAAATGCAAAAACTAGACAAAAATGTGACTAATTAGCACTTTTTCAACAACAGAATTCTTTCTACCATGATATCACTTGTTATACCTAAATATTAATTATTTATGGATAAAAAAAGGTTAATTAATTAACCACCCCGATTCTTGGAGGTTTCTTGAAGGGTACTACGTGACTCAATAATAATTCGTTGAAAACGGGCTAAATAGTAAATGCGTAAATCTCACAGATTTTTTGATGTCGGCCTCATTAGAGGTGTAAGATACATATTTTCTAAAGATGATTACAGGTTCGCTATTATTCATAGCTTGTTTAAATGGCACGTTTGGACTTAACTGCCAATACAACTGCAGTGGAAACTGTCTAGATGAAGAAACTTGCAATTCAACAGACGGAACGTGTACATCCTGCTCCCCGGGATGGGACACTGTGTGGTGTAACAAAAGTAAAACGAATCTTAAGAGATTTGTATTAATTAGTATTGCTGAAAGTTGAAAGAAAAACATTCTTGTTGGTTCGGTAATGGAAATGTCACCTTTCTATGTATGGCTAAGAACAGTTTTTTTAACTTATAAAAAGTTTGATTACTCTAATAATCTTAACGGTCAAATCATGCTGTTATGAAGAACTTAGAATTACCTTATGATGTCAACTTTTATAGACATATATAAATTTCATGTATCTAGCATGCGATGCCGCTTGGTATGGAGCTGGCTGTAAGTTTCAATGCGGGTACTGCTTCGGTGAGGATAATTGTCACCACGTCAACGGCATCTGTCTCTTTGGCTGTCAAAAGGGTTTCACTGGAGACTTATGTTTCAATCATAACTGGTGTATTTACGTAATGATTTAATACAACATCATGGAAAATCATATAATAATTATTTGCACTTTTAACATTATTTTAAAGTATGATTTAAACAAATGTTACGTATTTAATTTTAAGCTCACCTGAGCTGAAAGCTCAAGTGAGCTGTTCTGATCACATTTTGTCCGTCGTTCGTCTGTCCGTCCGTCTGTAAACTTTTCACATTTTGAACTTCTTCTCTAAAACTACTGGGCCAATTTCAACCACATTTGGCACAAAGCATCCCTATAGGGAGCTGATTATAAATTGCAGAATTGAAAGACCGATCTTTATGTAAAACGGAGAAAACCTCGAAACTGTAGAAAAAGGGGGGGGGGTGCATTTTAAAAGATCTTTTTCTGAAGAACTACTGAGTCAAATTCAACGTTATTTTGCATGAATAATCCTTTTGGAAAGGAAAATATAAATTTCAAAAATTACCGGCGAATTCTGTTTAAATTAAAGTAATTTACGAAAATAAAAATAGAGATAATCGCGTTCAATCAGTTTATAACTTCGGGTTCTGTATTCCATATCGAAAGTGAAAGTTCTTTGTATAAAGCAGTCATGTTTGAATGTTGACGCATGACAAACGGGTCAAACTGACAAAGATGTAATTGCTTGTTGTGCAACAGTTTACGTGCGAAGGGATACTTGAAACGTGCTAAACATATTCATGCCGATTTCCTGAAGTAAATTGAGGGTAAATCTTTCAATGCGTTAACATTTTCACTCGTGACGGTGGTCTTACGTTGTTTTGAATATCGTTTATGCTTTTTAACTTGAGGGGAAATATCGCCTGTATTTTGGAATTTTTACGTATCGAATCAAATATAGACTTCAGTAAATCAGACAGTTAATTGTTTACCTGCACAAAATGAGCAAAATTTGATGCACATACAACATATTATATTACAAATACTATACATTCTATTGGTAATTTGGTACGATCTCTACGTAATGGTTGATTATAATGCAACGTGCTTTGTTAAGATGCTGTGCATTTTCAGTCAAAACAGAGATTGTTTTTGCTGCTAGAAATATATATATATATATATATATATATATATATATATATATATATATATATATATATATATATATATATATATATAATATGAAAAATAAATTGTGCTCTTTCTTTGTTTTAGTGTATGTTTCTTCTGTTTTAATTGTTTACGGTTTTCTCTTTACAAACCATATTCAGCTGTGTTAAGTTTCGAATTATAGGCAAGACACAGAGCTTTGCTCACAGAACTGAGACCATGCTTTTGTTCATTCTGAATAGGAAATACCTATAAAAAATCTAAGGTGGCTTCGCGGCTAAGTTAAGGCTGCCCGATTAATTTCACAGCGATATGTAGAAAGTCACTTGTCTGTACTTCATAAGATATGACGTCATAGTTAACTTTGACGTCACCATCTGCATTCCTTTCGATCGTTCTTAGGGAATGTATCGTAACGTAATAAGTGATATTCATTGTGCATAATAAAATCGCTTCATTCCTCTACATAGACAATGTTGTAAATACTAGTGATACTAAATTCAATATCACCGATATGGAGTATAAAAAAATCAACAGTTTTAAAGCTTCGTAATAGGTAAATAACTATTCATAAATTAATGGTTTTGAGACTCCCCCTGCTACGTGTAATCTAATGAATGGTGATATGTATGTGCATATAAAAAACGGCTTGGCACAAGTGAAAGATAAAAACAATCTTAGTATATTTTACGTGAAATCGGGAGAGAAAATAAGTACCACTGTGAATCTTGCTGGGGGAAACCTACCGATTGACCCGATATTGTGTAAATCGAGCCTAAAAGGTAAAAATGTGCCTAATTTCGATGGCGGTGCGAAATGTTTTGACAATATTTCAAATAAACGAAATATTTATATGAACCCCCAGCAAGAACTGCAAAATACATTACTTGTCGAAGGATTTTTCATAAAAATATTTTTGATTTAATGTCATTATTCACTTGTGGCGATGCGATTTTTATAGATTATTTACCGTGTTAGAATACACCCGTCACGTGCTTAAGAAAAATATATGACGTCACAAAAATACATCAAATATAGTGTTGGATGCCACTGTTAACTTATGTAATAAAAGTTTAAAGAAACTCGCTCGGTTAAAGCATTTTTCGATAATTAAAATAGTATCATTTTTCGATATATATTTAGCTTCGGACAGCCTTAACATAGCCGCGTACGGTTTTCTCTTTACAAACCATATTCAACTGTGTCAAGTTTCGAATCATAGGCAAGACACAGAGCTTTGCTCACAGAACTGAGGCCATGCTTTTGTTCATTCTGAATAGGAAATACCAAGTTTTAAAAATCTTAATTTGAATATAATTATAATTGAACAATAAAATAACTCAAACCAAGCAGAATTGTGAGTTCTGTATCTTGCTTATAATTCTGCGACTGACGCTGAAATTTCGATTTATGACTAGAAATGTCTCAGTAAACGTTAAATACTTGTACAGAAAAATGAAAAGGATGATATGCTGTAACAACTTTTTTGAACCCCCTCCTTATACGAGGAATCTACACCAACTTTGTTGGCTTTTCAGACACAATTAAATAAAAACGACCTCTTTAAAACAGTTTAAAACATTACTGTTACGGGGATAAATGTATTATCGCTTTTAAGAAAAAAATTACAGCAGAAAATCATCTCGATTTGTAGCCATTTGTTAATGTTGATTAACATTTGTTTATGTTGAATTTGAATAAAGAGTAAAATAAAGGATGGGCCTTAGTAAAATAGAGCGATATGGCTGTCAATACCTTGCAGTCTGAGGTTCATTGAGGGGGGTTGGCTAGACCTTATCAGAAATCTTGACAAACAAAGAAAAAAACGATTTTGAATACGGCTATATCTGAAAAAAAGGGGGGGGGACCCCTCCACCCAGTTCCGACGCCTATGCATTGATTATACATGTAATAGCTCTTCAACATATCACATGATTACATTTTTCATTCGAGTGTATTCATCGATCAAGTGAGTAAGGTAACCGTTATAAAACGTACCACGAGTTCACGCCTGGTAAACAACAATCGTTTATAATGCAGAAGACCAATCAAATCGTTTGATGTTCTTAATTTAAGCGCCTTGAGATACAATTATTTTCTATCACATGTAGGAATTTTTTAAATCAAATACAATAACTATCTAGTACAATGTAGTTGAAGATGAATATGTACACACACACACACACACACACATACTCGTAAAGACATGAAACTCACTACACATGACTTTTCACCAGAAAGTCACTACACTATTTTCTAAGGGTCGTGAAGAAAAAATTTGAGCAAATTTATAAAAGACTGTCTACTCTTATTAGCCTAGGGGGCTGATAATTCGTAAATTCATTATATTAAAAATTTGGGTTTTCCCCTGAACTCCACTACATCAGACCACGTGACCCACCAGTTAGACACACATGATTCTCACTACATTGTCAGGTTTGAAATACACACATGAAACTGACTACTTACATTAATTTTACTTATTTATCCCATCTTCTCATTATGAAATGATTTGATACACCATACATTCTTTGTACAGTTTCTAAAGAATTATAGCACACAAGTTTTGTGATTTATAGTGGATTTTAAATAACGTGTGTGGCAACGCACTTTGAGAAAAGTACACACTTAAAAAAAAATAAAACGCGTTTAACTTAGGACTAAGCTAACGCAGTTTGAAAAAAAAATTCAAGGTGCGTTATGAAGGAACTTCAACATTTTTTATTATCGAAACACTTAACGCACTTTAAAAAAATATGTTAAAATAGAAAAATCTGGAATTGAATTTCTAATTTGCTGATTGTATGATGAAATGTTAACACTAGTAAATCTCATTTACCGTCTTTGAAAACGGGGGTGGGTGTGGGTTAACCAATCATACAGTGCATCATTTACTAGTAATTGATTTCAGGAAGAATGTTGCCTACCCCTTATCTTTCTATCCAAAACGTATGATATTCAGCAACTTGAAGTAAACGTTTCTGACATAGCCCAATGTATCAGATAAGAAGTACATTAATTTTGCTGCATAGACAAAAAAAGGAAAAAGGCAATTGCTACGCGATGCAGTTTATGTCATATTTGGATAATTTAAAACTCCTAATTTGTTCCTGTGTAAATTGTCAACTACGTAAGCTTATGAGAAAAAAATTCTAATCGAGAAACTGTTTATAAAGTAAGCTGAGAATGCATTGGGTTCTTTTTTTTTTAAATATATCCCATTAAGCTAAACAATATCAAACCAAGGTTAAAACAATCAGTTATTGTTTGTCAATAAAAGTATTAATTATTTGGACCAAATCCTGAACAGTTTTTTTATAATATCGACGATATCAACGCACTTTAAAAAAAAAATAAAAGCGCGTTTAACTGGTTCCAAAATTACTAGTAACACACTTTGAATTTTTTTCAAAGTGCGAAATATTTCAAAGTGCATGTAACAAACCTATAAATCTTTGAATAAACCCAATTATTTGTTTTTCAATTATTTTTTTGATTTTTGAATAGCTAAAACCGAATGTTGTTATTAGAACAACTAATGGACCGTGGCAGTTTAGTTATTGAAAGAGAAATCCTATCACAGGCCCCTTCTACCTACATGTACATGTATATCACACGCATATACAAGCATCCATCATCTTTCATTTTCAGCCAAAGCTGTATGGTTATTTAAAGACAGAATGACGGCACAACTTCTGAGTAGAGCACTAGTTTTAATGATATAAAAATTCATGCAATTATTCACACCAAAATGCTCAATCACATTGATTATTTCTACATAATATTGCAAGGCATATACAAAAACAAGATCATGCATTAGCTAAGCTTATTTCATGCTAGGATCTAGAAGGAGGTCAGGGGAGGGGGGGTCTGAACCCCCCCCCCCCCTTGCAAAATTAAAATTTCTTTAAATTACATTATAAAATTACCAAAAATATGCCTCGGACCCCCCCCCCCCCCCCCCCACAAACTCAAATAACCGTCCGACCCCCCCCCCCCCTGGAATTCTTTTTGGATCCGCGCATGTATTTTTTGACGTAGTGATGTTGATACATTAAATAAAAATGAATATCAATGATTATGAAAGTAATTAAGACATTACATTAGACTCTGACTTTTTATTGAGTATTACTAAAACATTTAGATATTAATATGAACAAGGCAATATGATCGTTTAGGAACATGAAAACAGCAAAATATGTACATTGTATAACCCAACTTTCAATGCTACTGAATTTACACGTACATGTACACGTAAACAGTTTATTAATTCTCTCATATCTTCATTTTTGGGAGAATACATGAAAACCACACGATCAATAAAAAATGTACCAGAGTTTCATTCTCATTTCTAAACCAGTATTGATTAAAGCAATATTCATGGCGTAGATTTTTTTCCGTTGACACTATTGGTCCTCAATCGTCTATCTAGGAAGTTAACCTATGTCTGATCACTGGTGCTGCAACACAAAAATACTTGTCAAAATATAAATTCTGAGAATGTGTTTCATCTCTGTAAAGCAAGACTTTTAAATGTACTTTTTTCAGATTTTATGCAATACTAAAAGGTATCACTACTCACTCTTTCTATCTGTCTCTCTCTCTGTATCTCTGTCTCCCTCTCTCTCTCTCTGTCTGTCTGTCTGTCTGTCTCTCTCTCTCTCTCTCTCTCTCTCTCTCTCTCTCATAACTATCAATGAAAAACACATGTAGAGGCATTAAGTTAAAAATTCACTTTAAACTTTAAATTCACATACTATCTCCCTCTCTATCTATTTTAACTTTTCCCTATCTCTCAATTTTTTTTAATGTCTTATCTTAGTTTCATGCTGTTATCCCTTTTTTACACACATCTAGTGACATTCAGGAAAAGTGTATCAATGATGAAAACCTCATATTGATGAAAACTAAAAGCAGTTTTCTCTGTATTCTCTTTCTCTTTTTTTTTTTATTTCTCCCCTCTCTCTTCATCTCTCTCTCTCTCTCTCTCTCTCTCTCATGCTTATTTCTTTTTAAGAAATAACATTTAATTTATACATTTACCTTAATATGTATAATCTTAGACAATGGCTTTTCCATGTGAGACAAACACCTTTCTCAGGAAACCTCATTTATCTTGGATATTTTTCCTGAAAGCATAAGACAACAATAAACATAAAAAACCCATTTTGTTTACTTTGTTTTACTCTTTATAAAAAAAGGTTATGTTTTGTTATACAAGGAAGTTTTTAGAAATGTATAATTGACCTTTATAAAAGTGTTCAAATATTGCTGCTGTTGTTATGTTCTACATGATCTCTCTCTCTCTCTCTCTCTCTCTCTCTCTCTCTCTCTCTCTCTCTCTCTCTCTCTCTCTCTCATTTGAACACATTTCTTTTATAAGTCCTCTCACTCCCTCTCTACCTTCTGCAAAATGTCTTTGTCTCTAACTTTGTTTCAATTTCACTGACTCTCTCTCTCTCTCTCTCTCTCTCTCTCTCTCTCTCTCTCTCTCTCTCTCTCTCTCTCTCTCTCTCTCTCTCTCTCTAATTGCCATCACATTTAGTTATTTACACACATGTAGTGACATTCAGGTAAAGTATCTCAATAGAACAAAAATCCCTTGATTTAAACAAAATGTTTTAATAAGTCCTCTAACTTCTTCTCTCTCTTCCGCTTTAATTTCTTTATCTTTAACTTATTTTCTATCAACTTCTTTCTCTCTTTTAAATGAACATTACTTTTAATTATTTACAAACACATAGTGAAATTCAGGTAAAGTATCTCAATAAATAAAAAGGAAATTAGCTCCTTTGAAGAAAAAGCTGTATAAAGTCTTCTCACTTCCTCTCTCCCTTTCAATCTAATTAGTTTATCTCTTAATTTCTATCAATTTCTCTGACTTTTTCAAACAGACATCACATTTCGCTATTTACACCCATGTAGTGACATTCAGGTCAAATATCTAAATTGAAAAACATGTTTTACTTAAACAAAATGTTAATAATTCCTCTCTCTTCCTCTCTCCCTTTTGATATAATTCCTTTAAATCTAACTTAGTCTCTCTCTCTCTCTCTCTCTCTCTCTCTCTCTCTCTCTCTCTCTCAAATTGACATCACATTTAGTTATTTACACGCATGTAGTGACATTCAGGTAAAATATTTAAATAGAAAAATTACTTCATTTATACAACTTAGTTGTATTAAGTCATCTCACTTCCTATCTTTCCTCCACTCTGATTTCTTTATCTTATATTTCCTCTCTCTCTCTCTCTCTCTCTCTCTCTCTCTCTCTCACTCTCTCTCTCTCTCTCATATTAACATCACATTTAGTAATTAACACTCATGTAGTGACATTCAGGCAAAAAAAATTCAAAAGAAAAAATTGCTTCATTTGAACAAAAAGTTCTAATACTTCCTCTATCTTTCTCTTTCTCTACCGAACTGATTTCTTTCTCTCTTATTTTCTATTAAATTCTCCCTCTCTATTTTCCAATTGACATTACATTTAGTTATAAACACACATGTACTGACATTCAGTAAAAGTATCTCAATTAACAACAAAAAATTAACTCCTTTGAAGAAAAAGTTGTAATAAGTCCTCTCACTTCCTCTCTCCCTTTCGATCTAATTCCTTTATCTCTAAATTTATATCTATTTCTCTGACTTTTTTCAAAAAGACATCACATTTAGTTATTTACACACATGTAGTGACATTCAGGTCAAATATCTAAATTGAAAAACATGCTTTATTAAAACAAAATGTTAATAATTCCTCTCCCTTCCTCTCTCCCTTTTGATCTAATTCCTTTAAATCTAACTTAGTGTCTATCAACCTCTCTCTCTCTCTCTCTTTCAAATTGACATCACATTTAGTTATTTACACGTGTGTAGTGACATTCAGGTAAAGTATCTAAATAGAAAAATTACTTCATTTATACAAAAAGTTGCATTAAGTCATCTCACTTCCTTTCTTCCCTCCACTCTGACTTTTTTTATCTTCTATTTCTTATTGACGTCTCTCTCATTCTCTCTCTCTCTCTCTCTCTCTCTCTCTCTCTCTCTCTTTCTCTCTCTCTCTCTTTCTCTCTCTCTCTCTCTCTCTCATATTAACATCACATTTAGTAATTTACACTCATGTAGTGACATTCAGGCTAAAAATGTCAAATGAAAAAAATTGCTTCATTTGAGTAAAAAGTTTTAATACATCCTCTATCTATCTCTCTCTCTCTCTACCGAACTGATTTCTTTCTCTCTTATTTTCTATTAAGCTCTCTCTCTCTCTCTCTCTCTCTCTCTCTCTCTCTCTCTCTCTCTCTCTCTCATTAACATCACATTTAGTAATTTACACTCATGTAGTGACATTCAGGCTAAAAATGTCAAATGAAAAAAATTGCTTCATTTGAGTAAAAAGTTTTAATACATCCTCTATCTATCTCTCTCTCTCTCTACCGAACTGATTTCTTTCTCTCTTATTTTCTATTAAGCTCTCTCTCTCTCTCTCTCTCTCTCTCTCTCTCTCTCTCTCTCTCTCTCTCTCTCTCTCTCTCAAATTGCCATTCCATTTAGTTATTAACACACATGTAGTGACATTCAGGTAAAGTATCTCCATAGAAAAAAAGTGCTTCACTTAAACAAAAAGTTGTAATAAGTCCTCTCACTTTCTCTCTCTCTTCTGATCTAATTCTTCTATCTCTAAATTTATATCTATTTCTCTGACTTTTTCAAATACACTTCACATTTACTTATTTACACACATGTAGTGAAATTTAGGTAAAATATCTAAATTGAAAAAAAAAAATGCTTTATTTTAACAAAATGTTAATAATTCCTCTTCCTTTCTCTCTCCCTTCTGATCTAATTCCTTTAGATCAAGCTTAGTTTCTATCAACTTCTCTCTCTCTCTCTTTCTCTCTCTCTCTCTCTCTCTCTCTCTCTCTCTCTCTCTCTCTCAAATTGACATCACATTAACTTATTTACACACATGTAGTGACATTCAGGTAAAGTATCTAAATAGAAAAATTACTTTATTTATACAAAAAGTTGAAATTTGTCATCTCACTTCCTATCTTAATCCCTGTACTCTACTTTTTTCAACTTTTATTTCCTATCAACTTTTCAAATAGACATTACATTTAGGTATTTACACATATGTAGTAACATTCATGTATTATATCCAAATATAAAAAATGCTTCAGTTTTTTTAATAATAATAATAATTCCTCTCTCTCTCTCTCTCTCTTCTTCTCTCTCTTCCAATCTAATTCCTTTAAATCAAACTTAGTGTCTATCGACTTCTCTCTCTCTTTCAAATTGACATCACATTTAGTTATTTACACGCATGTAGTGACATTCAGGTAAAATATTTAAATAGAAAAATTACTTCATTTATACAAATTAGTTGTATTAAGTCATCTCACTATTTCTCCCCTTCAATCTAATCCTCTCTCTCTCTCTCTCTCTCTCTCTCTCTCTCTCTCTCTCTCTCTCACACACGCACACACACACATAGCATTTCTCTTTTTCTGTTATTATTTGTAATAGTTAATTGTTTACAATATGTAACAAAAATTATACTGATACCTTCAAAAGCATCATTTTAAACATCTGCATCAAAAAACATATCAGTCATTGTCTGCAGATGCTTTCCATTTTGGGCCATTTCTCTTAAAAGAAAATGTAGAAAAATTTCAGATATGCATAGTATCATTCACAATTAATTGTTCATTCTTAATTTCTTAATAATCATATATATTGTATACAGTAATATATAATTATATAAAGAATTTAATTCAGCTCACTTAGATCAAATGTAAAAGTATTACTCATAGACACTAACGTACAAATAAAGCTTCTTTCTCTTCCTCTTTCTTTTTTTCCCTTAAGCATGTGTTTGTTTACAGTAAGAAAAAAATTGTTCATTACCTGGAAAAGCACAATATCCAACATCTACATCATAAGGCACATCAGTCACTATTTGCAAACAAAATTTTTGGTTTTGAGTCTCTAAAAGAAAATGTAAAAAAGAATAATAATATTGGTTACATGTTGAGTTCATTAATGCAACGAAATAATCACCGTGAGTATATAAAATAATCCTTTTGTAAAGTATTGGACCCCCATGAGGAAACCAATATCTTTTGCTTTTAACTTGAAAAAATCAGTATACATT
This sequence comes from Magallana angulata, assembly GCF_025612915.1. Taxonomy (NCBI): domain Eukaryota; kingdom Metazoa; phylum Mollusca; class Bivalvia; order Ostreida; family Ostreidae; genus Magallana; species Magallana angulata. The sequence continues at coordinate 10,054,655 of NC_069112.1, read as the reverse complement.
ATGTACATGTAATTGATTATTAAAAAAAAACCTATATCACCATTATAGTTTAAATAAAAATCCTTTCCTATTGAACTAAATAGACCTCCATGAGGACACCCATGCTTTTCATTTCAACGTTAAAAATTCAGTTTACTTATTCACTCCAAAAACCTCATAAATATTCTTGGATCTTTACTTCTACCCTGATTTGTCTTAAGTTACATTAACACTAAGAAATATTCACCATTAGTTTAAGTAAAAATCCTTTCCTGTTGAACTTAGACCCCCATGAGTAAATTTATACTTTTAATTTTAACGCTATAAATTCAGTATACTTGATCACTAAGGAAACTCCCTAAATTTATTTAAATCAATATTTGTACCCTTATTTATCCTAAATTACACAAATACTATGTAATAATTACCATTAGTTTAAGTAAAAATCCTTTCCTATTGAACTTACACACCCATGAGGAAAATCATTCTTTTCATTTTAACGTTATAAAATCAGTAAACTAAATCACTTAGGAAACCCCTTAAATCATTTTCAATCAATATTTGTATCCTAATTAATCCTAAATTACACTAATACTAAGAAAAATTAACCATTAGTGTAAGTAAAAATCCTTTCCTGTTGAACTTAGACCCCCATTAAGAAACCCACACTTTTCATTTTAACGTTCTAAAATCAGTATACTTAATCACATAGGAAACCCCTTAAATTTTTTTCAATCAATATTTGTACCCTAATTTATCTTTAATTACACTAATGCTAAAAAATTATCACCACTAGTTTAGGTAAAATCCTTTTCTGTTAAATTTAGACTCCCATGAGAAAACCCATAATTTTCATTCAACGTTCTAAAATCAGTATACTTATTCACTTCGGAAACCCCCTAAATATTTTTCAGTCAATATTTATTCCCTAATTTATACTTTATTACATAAACACCAAGAAAAAATAACCATTGGTTTAAGTCAAAATCCATTCCTGTTGAACTTGGACTCCCATGAGGAAACTCATACTTTTCATTTTAATGTTATAAAATCAGTATACATAATCACTAAGGTAACCCTTAATTCTTTTTCAATCAATATTTGTACCCTAATTTATCCTAAACTACATTAACACTTAGAAATATTCACCAATAGTTTAAGTAAAAGTTCTTTCCTATTGAACTTAGACTTCCATAAGGAAACCCTTAATTTTCATTTTTACGTTCTAAAATCAGTATGTTTTTACTTAGGAAACCCCTTAATTTTTTTTTCAATCAATTTTTGTACCCTAATTTATTCTAAATTACACTAATGCTAAGAAATATTCATCATTTGTTTAAGTAAAAATTTTTAATTATTGACCTTGGCTCCATTGAGGAAACCCATAATTTTCATTTTAACGTTCTAAAATAAGTATACAGCTTATTCACTTAGGAAACCCCTAAAATCTTTCTCAATCAATATTTGTACCCTAATTTATCCTAAACTACATTAACACTAAGAAATAATCACCATTAGTTTAAGTAAAAGTTCTTTCCTATTGAACTTAGACCCCCATGAGGAAAACCATATACTTTTTATTTTAACGTTCTAAAATCAGTATGTTTTCACTTAGGAAACCCCTTAAACTTTTTTTCAGTCAATATTTGTACTCTAATTTATCCTAAATTACACAAATGGTAAGAAATATTCATCATTAGTATAAGTAAAAATCCTTTCCTATTAAACTTAGACTCCCATGAGGAAACCCATAATTTTAATTTAAACGTTATGAATTCAGTATAGTTATTCACTTAGGAAACCCCTTAAATCTTTTTCAACCAATATTTGTACCCTAATTTATCCTAAACTACACTAATGTTAAGAAATAATCATCATTAGTTTAAGTAAAAATCCTTTCCTATTGAACTTAGACCCCTATGAGGAAACTCATACTTTTCATTTTAACACTCTTAAATCAGTATACCAAATCACTTAGGAAACCGTCCAAATCTTTTTCAATCAATATTTGTACCCTTATTTATTCTAAATTACACTAATACTAAGAAATAATCACCATTAGTGTAAGATAAATCCTTTTCTGTTACATTTAGACTCCCATGAGGAAACCCATAATTTTCATTTTAAAGTTATAAAATCAGTATACTTGATCACTTAGGACACCCCCTAAATCTTTTTCAATCAATGTTTGTGCCCTAATTTATCTTAAATTACACTTATACTATGCATTTATCACCATTAGTGTAAGTTAAATCCTTTTCTGTTATATTTAGACTCCCATGAGGAATCCATAATTTTCATTTTAAAGTTATAAAATCAGTATACTTGATCACTTAGGACACCCCTTAAATCTTTTTCAATCAATGTTTGTGCCCTAATTTATCCTAAATTACACTAATACTATGCATTCATCATCATTAGTTTAAGTAAAAATCCTTTCCTATTGAACTTAGACTTCCATAAGGAAACCCTTAATTTTCATTTTAACGTTCTAAACTCAGTATAGTATTTATTTAGGAAACCCCCCTAAAATTTTTTAAATCAATATCTGTACCCTAATTTATCTTAAATTACACTAATACTAAGAAATAATCACCATTAGTTGAAGTAAAAATCCTTTTTTATTGAACTTAGACTCCCAATAAGAAACCCATAATTTTAATTTAAACGTTATAAATTCAGTATACTTATTCACTTAGGAAACTGTCTAAATCTTTTTCAATCAATATTTGTACCCTAATTTATCCTAAACTACACTAATGTTAAGAAATAATTATCATTAGTTTAAGTAAAAATCCTCTCCTATTGAACTTAGACCCTGATGAGGAAACTTATATTTTTCATTTTAATGCTCTTAAATCAGTATACTAAATCACTTAGGAAACCCCTTAAATCTTTTTCGATCACTATTTGTACCCTAATTTATTCTAAATTACACTAATAATAAGAAATAATCATCATTAGTGTAAGTTAAATCCTTTTCTGTTTTATTTCGACTCCCATGAGGAAACCCATAATTTTCATTTTAAAGTTATAAAATCAGTATACTTGATCACTTAGGAAACCCCCTAAATATTTTTCAATCAATGTTTGTGCCCTAATCTATCTTAAATAACACTAATACTATGAATTAGTCATCATTAGTTTAAGTAAAAATCCTTTCCTATTGAACTTAGACTTCCATAAGGAAACCCCTAATTTTCATTTTAACGTTCTAAAATCAGTATAGTATTTATTTAGGAAACCCCCCCCCCCCCCCTAAATTGTTTGAATCAATATTTGTATCCTAATTTATCTTAAATTACACAAATACTAAGAAATAATCGCCATTAGTTTAAGTAAAAATCCTTTCCTATTGAACCTAGACCCTGATGAGGAAACATATTTTTCATTTAACGCTCTTAAATCAGTATACTAAATCACTTAGGAAACCCCTTAAATCTTTTTCAATCAATATTTGTACCCTAATTTATCCTAAATTACACTAATACTAAGAAATAATCACCATTAGTGTAAGTTAAATCCTTTTCTGTTAAATTTAGAATCCCATGAGGAAACCCATAATTTTCATTTTAATGTTATACAATCAGTATACTTGATCACTTAGGACACCCCCTAAATCTTTTTCAATCAATGTTTGTACCCTAATTTATCCTAAATTACACTAATACTATGAATTAATCACCATTAGTTTAAGTAAAAATCCTTTTTTATTGAACTTAAACTCCCATGAAGAAACCCATAATTTTAATTTAAACGTTATGAATTCAGTATAGTTATTCACTTAGGAAAACATCTAAATCTTTTTCAATCAATAGTTGTACCCTAATTTATCCTAAACTACACTAATGTTAAGAAATAATCATCAATAGTTTAAGTAAAAATCATCTCCTATAGAACTTAGAACCCCAATGAGGAAACCTGTACTTTTCATTTTAACGTTCTAAAATCAATCTGTACACTTAATCACTTAGGAAACCCTCTAAATCTTTTTGGATCATTATCTGTACCCAAATTTATCTCAGATCGTACTAATATTAAGAAATAATCACCATTAGCTTAAGTAAATATCATTTATTTTGAAATTTAACCCCATGAGAAAACTCATACTTTTCATTTTAATGATAAAAATCAGTATTTCCTACTAAATCACTTTTTTAAAGTAACTTTTCCTAATATGTTTGTATTAATATAATTATGTAACGTAATTCATCCGTATTTTTAATGAAATTGTACAATTGAAAAGGTATATCAATCAAGTACATGTATGTGGAAACAGCATAACGATTCCACAGAACACAGCATTATGATTTTTAGAAAGATAGAGGAAATTAGGATTAAAAGTTGGCATTGTTTACAGAATGTTTTTGAACAGGTATTATGATAAAAGCTATGCTGATTGAGGTTAAAAGATAACATATTTTGCTTTTAATACATATTATTTATTTAAAAGAATTAAATATAGACTCAGTGTTAACCAGTTGGGAAAAAATACCGCTAAATTGAGGAAATATCACCTATTTCTGATTAGGAATGGGGCCGAATTTCGGCTACTAAGAAGGTACTGATATATCCCTTAAAATATAAGTAAAAATCTGTTCCATAATTAAATACATCTTGAAATAAAATAGACACATTTTAATTCTAAATAAGTTACGATCCCTTCTTTGATTATGAATATGGCATTCGCATGATGTCAAAATTAGATCTCGTGTTCTCTAATCGGTGAAAAACTTAACAGGAAAGACAATGCCTGACCTTGTTATAGTCGTTTACCAGATTTATCTATTAGAATAGAATGATATAATTCCCTAGATATCGAAGAAAAAATGATACTTACTGTAAACAATTATTTCCATCTTCGAGTAGAAAGTTCCGATTGCGCATGCGCTATTTATATCCAATGGAGGAAAGTGTGTAAAGTACTCTTATGGACTCCACGATGCGTGTCAAAAAATTCACATACACACCGGAAACCCAAACATAGTACGATTTTATATTTTTTGAATCAAGTACGATGAGAAATAACGTTTCCGAACGATTTTACTTCCCACTACACGGGTGCATGTAGTGGGAAGAAAAAATGTAGTGGAATAAAACGTGTGTATTCATACTCGTGTAGTGGTATTCAGGTGCTTACAAACACACACACACACACACACACACATATATATATATATATATTTATATATATATATATATATATATATATATATATATATATATATATATATATATATATATATATATATATATATATATATATTCTCATACATTATTTGATCGTTTAATAAAGTAAGGGGGCAAAACTAAAATGAAGGGGATTGGAGTTAACAGTATAGTGAGTGTACCCCTACCAAAAATCTTGCATAGGATCTTATTTTTGGTAAAAATGGTATTTCATAAGGGTAAAATGTCAAAGATTAAGTGTAGGAAAATAAGTGTTAAATTTGGATACAGTTTATTTTTTGTAATTCTTTTTTTTTCTACCGACGGGCCATAGGGGACAATATCCTTTGTACACCCATATAAAGCCATTGCTGCTCAGGTGAGCGATGTGGCCCCATGGGCCTCTTGCTGTTTTGTTATTATAGCCAGTGTGTATGCTCATTGAAGTTTAATGATTGAGCAATGTAAGCGATGTTTTTTTTCCATTCTGTGTAATAAATTCCTTAATTTTGCAAAGAAGCGGGACAGACAATGAACTTTGTTTGTTCATCATGCTACAATTTCTGTTTATGATTCTTACTGTTATAGATTTTTATATCGAACCATAGTTTTTAGTTAAACTTAACTCCTGTATATAAAACTTAGTAACATTTATTTATAGCCTGCAGCGCCGGCAGATATGGACATAATTGTGGGTACACATGCAGCGGAAACTGTGTAAATGGGGAGGCATGTGATAAAACAAACGGAAGTTGCAGATCCTGTACCGATGGATTCCAAGGATTTAAATGTGACAGAGGTAGATTTCTTGGTGAAAAAAAACCCCTTAAAATTGAGCTTCTATCCTGTTTTTATATACATTAAATATCTTCTAGTCACTTTGTACCGCCGTGATTAACTATCCTCATGTTAACACACTATTTAAAGTCTATTTTCATTTTAAATGATGTGTAAACAAACCAGTCATCCGGAATAGTATGTGATTCAAGTAAGGCACACAACAAAACCAGCTTGCAATTTATCATCAGAGTAATGTTTGAAACTATTTTATCTGATCAAATTTTAAAGTTTGAATTTACTGCATTATTCGACGGAAAATTAGTGTTAAAGTATGCATTTCATATATAATTTTTTGCATATATATATATATATATATATATATATATATATATATATATATATATATATATATATATATATATAAATATATATATAAATATATATATATATATATATATATATATATATATATATATATATATATATATATATATATATATATATATATTGAAACACAATAAAATCCACAGTGGTCGGCGAGTTATAAATAAAAATTAAATAAGAAAACACGTTTTTCGTGTTTTCTTATTTCTCTCTTTCTCTCTCTCTCTGTCTCTCTCTCTCTCTCTTTCTCTCTCTCTCTCTCTCTCTCTCTCTCTCTCTCTCTCTCTCTCTCTCTCTCTCTCTCTCTCTATATATATATATTGCTTATGAATAATATAACTGTAGATATTCGCCCGTCACCAACGGATTTCAAAAAGAAAATGGACCTAGAAGACCTGAAGATAGAGAAAATGATGCTTGAAAATAAGAAGACACAAAAAGAAATCCAGAGGCTGGAGGTTGAGACAGAGGTTCTACGTGTTAGAAAGAACGTGTTATTAAGATTGCAAGGGATACTTAGCGAACTCTCTAAAGTTGTGGTTCAACTGCTCAATGACAGTAAAGAATAATCGGCTAATATATTTAATACTCAATTTATAACATTGGTGTTTTAATGTTTGAGACTAAGCGTCTTAAATGCAGTATATGGCTTTTTCTGGTTGTTGTTTTTTTCAACGACAATAATATGTTAAAAAGCATGTTTGATATTTTATATGTTTCCAATAAATGCATTTGATGGCTCTTAAATTGTATATTTTCTTTTAATAAAACATACATATCTAAGCAGATAAAAACGAGTAATAATTTTCCTAATCATGCTTTTCGTTTGAGTGCAATGAAGATAGTCATTTTTTACAATACCTCTTTTACTATACGAAGCTGCTAATTATGATGTTCGCGCAATTTTTTGAACACAACAAATTGCATACCTCTTTTAAAAATGGTTTCGTATTATCCTTTGAAATATAATATTTACCCGAATAAAAAAAATCCAGAAATCTATTCACCCATAGTTATCCTGACCGGATCGGTTCTTCTAATCGAAATTTTAGCAAGGTAATTCATAGGTTACAATTTAGCTCACAATTTTCTATTCATAAATTCTGATTTAAAGCATACCTATAACATTTATAGGTACATTGGTTGTCCTTGATAATGGACACTATAAACTTCTTCCATCTACAAGTATTAATATTTATAAATGTTGACATTAGTAAACGGCAATCTTTCTAAGGTCGCAGCAATGTTAAGGCGTCCCGATGCTAAAATACGGCTGGAAAACGATATTATTTGAATCATCGCAAAAATACTTTGACCGGGAGTATTTCTTAAAATCTCTGTTACATTTATTGACACCGATGTTAAACATTATATTTGTTGCATTTTGTGACGTCATATGTTCTTTGTAATCACGTGACGGGCGAATCCTAATATTGCAAATAATCTTTTTAAATCGCATCGGCGCAGGTGATTAATGACAATAAATCATTCATATTTTTAAGAAAAATTCTTTGTTTAGTCATATACTTTGAAGTTCTTGCTCAGGAAAGATATAGAAATTTCGTTTATGGAAGATATTGTTAAAACATTCCACAAAATCATCAAAATAATGCACATTTTTACTTATCAAAAGCGATTTACAAAAAATTGGGGTTAATCCGTAGGTTTCCGTAGCACGATTCACATTGGTACTTATATTCCCTACCAATTTTACATAAAATATTCTAAAATTGTGTTGATCTTTCACCTGCGCCAAGCTAGTTTAACATGCATTAAAATTTCTTCATTCAGTTGTTTACACGTAGCAGGGTTGGTCTCCAAACCACTAGTTTATAAATAGTCTTTTACTTATAACGAAGCTTTACAATTGTCGATTATTTGATACTGGTTTTTAATATGAATGAATTCTGTACGTCCAGCATTAACGGCAGCATCTATGTAAAGGAAACATGCGGTTTTATAGGGATTTGATGTAATTCACTTTTAACGTTGAGATACATTCCCTGAGAACTATCGACAGGAATGCAGATCGTGACGCGAAATTATATTATGACGTCATATCGTATGAAGTACAGACAAGTGACTTTCTACACATCGCTGTAAAATCCATCGGGAAGCCTTAACATGCCCGCGGTGTATCTATAAAAATGCATGTTTATTTCATCTGAGTATGTTCACACTCCAATGTGTAAAGATAATGACTAAATAACACAGGCAATCTTTCCATCGTGTAACTGTGGTATGATATAAAATGGTGGAAGCATTTTTGTCGGTTTTGTTTTCTTAAGAGTGATCTGAAGATAGAATAAAGAGACGTACATTTTCACCACTCATTCTATCGCCCACGTCTCTATCAGTGCCATGTCTTTCGAGATGAACAGTGTAAAAAGTAGGGAACACTTAGACCACTCAGTGTCCACTTAACGGGGATCTAACAAGAGGTAATTAAAACAAATGTAGATAAGTGTATTTGTTTTTTGCTAGACTTATTACACAGAAATAATAGCAAAATTTTACTAGTATTTTAATAAACATGTTAAACGATTATTAAAAGTGACCTTAAAATAAGTGTTTTATCAAACGTATTTCTTACATATTTTGTTACAATAAACGTAATACATGAATTTTTTGTTATATATATTTCAAAATTGATCTCGATGGTAAATAAATTTTCCTCAAATAATGTTAAAAGAAATAGAACATGTAATATACGTGTATTCCGACTGACCGCTAACAAGTTTTAATAATAAAAAACCAGGTCTGGTATGGATCAAATATATGTAAATGAAGGAAGGAATTAACGATTTGGTGTATCCTGCAATTGATCAATTTGGCTCAAACATTAATCCTTCACACAATTTTCACTTATACTTTCGTTTTTACACATAATTGAGCAGTTCGATATGAAGGCAATTTTGAACTCACTTTTCATCATGACAATCTTTTAGCCTAGTACATTGAATGTTCAAATTCCTTTTCACAAACGTCTTCAAAATTATATTTAAAAACAAATGTTTGAACTATATGCGTGTCAACATTTTTCATTCAATGATAAGTATTATTTGACAGAGACGGATTTTAAATATTATCTCATATTAAAAGTACGTTCATTTTGTCGAGTTTATCTTTGAAACGGTGTTTTACCTTTTTTTAAACAATAGTGACTTTAATAAGTTCATTTAAATTTTACTATACAAATAACCGTATACATTCTTTGAAGCATGTTGCTTTATCAAATACTTATGTGACAAAACATATCTTAACAAAACAGTTGATGTGGCATTAGATATAAGCACACATATAGTTTTATTTAGTGTCAATGTAAACCCGGAAGAATTTGCCTTTGATGGGATGTAAACGAAGAGACACACTGTTTTTTCCCTTGTTATAAATTAAAAATAGTTGAAAATGGATGTATTGACCAAGACTTGTTTCTTCTTGCTGTTTGTTGGACATGTTCTGGCATATTGTAAGTACATTTTTTAAAAATATAAAAGTAGCAGTCAGAAGGGCAGAGAACGATTAAACAATTCGTAAAAGTATGCTAAAAATTAAAAACAATGTGGTGGATAATTCTGTCAGTGCCAAAGTGAAGCAGTGTTCACCCACTTAACAAGGCCGGGTCTAATTTGTACTGCCCTAGATTTTTGGATGAAATTTTTTACATGAATTTCTACTGATCTAATTATTATTTTAAGATTAAAAAATAAGACAATTACCACACCGTTTGTTTAGGGGGTCATCTCAAGTTTTTTAATCTTATACATAGGACCCTATGGGGTTTTGCTTGAAATGTATCAATTTTACACATTTTTTTTTTTTACATTTTTTAAAAACTTTTGCCTTTTTTATTTCTTTTTCTGTTCTACATATTAAAGTTATTGCTAAAAGGCATCTACTGGTCAACTAAAAAAAGCCTTTTACCTCCTGGTTTGTTCCAGGGGTCTTGTCAATGTTGGTTTTTGTTTGCCAAATTTCCCAAATTTGTCGGATAATGGCTATTTTTTATTTGACAAAGGCGGTAAAGGTGATCTATATAGTATTATTAAAACATTCAGACATATTTAAGTAATAAAAACATATATAACATCACATATTAAGAGTGATTAATATAAAATACATGCTTACTGTCTTGAAATATAAGAATTAAGTTATATTAAGGCGGGTTAAGAAAACATGACGGGGGGGGGGGGGGGCTAGGCTTGCTGAACCCTCTTCACGTGTTCGACCCGAGCCCAATTATAGTTTATACTTCGAGACATTTATGTTTATTCCACAATATAACATTAATTTTACACGTCAAACGCGCTATTTTCAAAAACTTTTGCTGAATATCTGCAGTTAAAACTATCACGCCATGGCGTCAACCAAGCAAAAAGATGACGTCACAATACAAATGAACGCTGCGTGAAAACGTGCCTACTCGTCTTGTACTCGGCCTCGTTAAGACGCAGGTTTGTAAAAATCCTAGATATTAAACAATAAAGATCATTGTCTAGAGATACTATAACCACTTTAATTTTAGTGTGTCTCACCTGAAAGGTCATCTATTTACCTTTAAAGGTTAATATCCCATATGTAAATAATTACTTCCATTGGAGAAATACTTTTCCTCTTGAAAATACTATACGATTTTTACAATTCCTTGAGAGAATAATTTTTTTTTTATTGGAGAAAAGTATTTTCTGTAGGAATTTAATAAAAACCAGTAGTTTTACTATTGGAAATTAAGATTTCCTCTCGGGTTTTAAAATCTAATAGGAGTTTTGTTCAAATCCTATATGATTTTAAATTCTTGACGAAGTTCTTTATGCTGGTAGGAATACAAAATACCTCATGGGATACATTAACAACGGTGGTTGTAAACTCTTAAAAGCAATGGTCTGTCATGTTGCATATTTGAATTTTTCGACACATGTAACTTACACTGGTGCAAAAATGTCATTTTTGGCACTGGTTTAATTATCCGGCACAATATTCAGTATATTCTAGCAATAAGGTACCTCTTTGTATGTAAAAAAGTATAACAATTTTGATAGTACAAGTTTGTGTGCCAATAAAGGAACTATTGAAGTAAAGAGTTACATTTTATAAGTTTTATCAACAAAGCATATTCGTTTAGACCCGTAGACTTGCCATTTGTTTACATGTTTTTCCTGCTCAACAGCGCCTAACTTTTCAAAGAGAAAAATATTTCTACAATTAATGGCTGATAACTTTGCGACGGATATATTATTGTCTCTTCATGGGTTAAAAAAATCAAACCCCTTTCAAAAATGAATAAATAAACAAAAATGAATAAATAAAAACCTAATTAAAAAGACTCCATAGCCATTATGGAGATTCCATGATATATATGGCAATTGTGTCTTTGATTTTGTATGATCGCTTAAGATTTAAATAGTGTGTGTAATATTGCACAGTGGTTTTAAATTGAATGAAATCAATCATGAGTAAACATATTGAGGACAAATGAGCTGTGAAACAGAAGGAAATCATAAATGATATTCTTTAAAATAACCCAAACATCATTTATAGATTTATTTTATATAATGCTATTTACTATGTATCGAAAAAAAAAAAAAACAAAGTTAATTGCAATGAATTCATCAATATGTTTGTTTATGACGAACTGTTTAATACAAATTCACGCAATCGTCTCAAATTGATATTGTTTCCTAAATCTTCATAAACCACCTTTGAGACAATTTTTACAGAAACATTTCATTTAAAACCATAAAAAACTTGCAAGTGAGCAAAAATGCAAAGGTTTTTCAAAATGGATAAGACATAAGAAAAGTATTTAAAAACAAAATAATATTTATAACTTAAAAAAAATGAGCGGATGCCTTTATTACTTGTTTTAACTATATGAAATATAAATCTTAATTCTAAAGGCTAGAAAACAACTAAGAACTCTGGAACAAAAATGACTGTTTATATTTAACATAAATCTTAATTCTGTTTAAATAATTAAAATTGTGAAAAAAAATATTCAAACTGTTGTCTCTAGTCCTAAAATTAGGTATATAATTTTAACAATTTGTAAATATTTATTTACATAATATTATCATTTTTGTCAGACTCAAAGGTGATTTTAGTTGTAATGTTTTATAATATTATGCCATATACATGTAATGATTGCATTAAATGATTGCATTAAATAATTGCCTTAAAAAAAATAAATATGCAAGGTAAAAAAGTAAGTGTACATATGAGGCATAAGTATAAATAATTATGCATTCTTTGAATTATCTATCTTCATATAATTAAACCTTTGCATTTTGACTATTGTTCTCAATTGTAAAAATGATATTGTATGGTGTAAAATGTTCAGAATTGATAACACTGTAAAAAAAAAAAACTATGCAAAAGGAAACAGATGAGCTGTTGTATTTTGTGGAGCTACATTTAGTACATATACTGTAGAAACTAATTCATTGTTGTACTTATTATAACTATATATGATATATAACGTTGCTAAGTGACAAGTTAAATTGGTAACCATGGAAATTGTTATTTAATCCATTATATCAAATATTTAGTACATTATATAAAACAGGTAACTTTTGAAAGAAAAAATCATTGTGTTTGAAATAATAGTCATTAGTGTAAACACTCACATGTATCTATAAATATATATATGAATGATGATTTAATCTATGGTTGTCATGGTAACCTTAACAATTAATAAACTTGTTAAAAAGTTGAATGCAGACTTTTTCTTCTGAGTATTATTGACAGGAAACCATCATTTATAAATGAGTTAAAGATAAACCAACTAATTTCAATTCAGCATGCAGTATGCCTTCATTGCAATAATACAGCTATTTAGCAGACTGGTGAGCTATTTTTAGAAACCTTCGGGACACTTAAATATTGAGATAATTTAACAATTTTAATTTCTTGAGGAAGGTAACCCCATGAACATTCTTTAAGTATGAAATAAACAATTTTGGTCACAGGGCCGTTTTTTGTAGTTAGTGAACCAAGTTCTTTGAATTCAGCAAGATTAAGCCAATTATCACAAATATAAATGTGAAGTAGGTAGTGGTCATTCAGTAAGAATTAATCAATCTTATCGACTGTCTTCTTTTACGTGAGATTTAACCAAAAATATTATTTTCTTTGAAAACATTTTTTTTTTACTTTTAATGTAAAATTATTCACAATTTACAGACAAAATACAAAATACCGATCTTAAAATAATTGTACACAAAATAAAAAGAAAGAAGATGGTGTGTAAAAAATGCACTAGAAATAAGATATGTTTGGCGATTATGAAATGAATTCTGTTTGTAATCACTTGTAAAACTATACAAAAACTTCCAAAAGCATAATAATCACCGAACCGAATAAGAGATGATTATTGTATTTCTTGGGTATCCAAATCATCGTAGTTGTAAACAAGTATTCTTTTTAAAGAAATGATAGGCATTTCATTATATCATTAGACAGCTCTCTAAATGTATTGCATAAACATGCAATAGACATAAAAAAAAAATAGGATTTGTCCCACTGTTTTGTCGATTTTTGAAATAGCAAGACATAAAATTACTTTACTCTTAGTAAACGAAATATATACCCAATTGATATTCTTACGCATGAAAAGAAAAAAACCCAGGATTTTTCTTATCAAGTAAGTGTGTTGAAGTTTTACTTTTAAGACAATAACAAATTTTTTTTACGGGCCGCCAGAAGGCGGTCCCTTATTTGATATACATTCAAATATTGCAACTGCGTTTCTGCGGGATAGTTCTTTTTAACAGAATTAATATTTTGCTTATTTTTATGAATTAAAAGTAAATTTGCACGTAGACATAGGTTTTACACCTTTTTAAAAATATCACATCTTTCTGTTTTACTCGCAAATGTAAAGTAGGTCATACTTAGTAGATTGTCGTGTTTGGTGGGTTTTTATCGAGACTATAATCTAATCGAAAAAAAGGTCTTCATTCTTTTCAAAACAATGCATCGGGATCGGTATGCGGGGCATACTAAAGACCTGAATTATACATAAAATCTTATATAAATGATATATTTGAATTTTTATGTACAGCGTCAAATAAAATGACTTTGTGTGTGTATTTATAATACATGTATTTCCAGATAAATTGTGATAGAAAAATATCATGAAATGACATCCATATCAATTATCTATGCTAAGATATGAAAGAACTGTAAATTTGATTTGAATGGAAAATTTGAATTAACGTGATTTATTTTTAATTCTTTTGAGAACCCCGTGCAATTAAATAACCATATGTGTGAAATGTAGATACGATTTATAATTCCATTTAGGAAAAAATTATCCGTTTTTTTTTTTTACCTATACATGTATGTACCTTTAAAATAATCCATATAAACTAGCCTAATGCATTAAGTTTTAATGCAATGAAACAAAAAAAAATCAAAATAGTTTGAAATGCATAAACTCCAAGAGAAAAATGAAGAGTTGAACTTTGTATTAGAATAATGTACAAATCAATGTGTTCTCTATTACTTCAATACTATACTATGGCAATAATCATACAATTACTTAAGAAATGCTTATAGTGACGAACTCGATTCTTAATAATAATAGCAATAATAGTAAAAAGTTAAACTTCAAAACAAGTTGCTGAAAGTATATTACAATTTACCAAAAAATTAGTACAACCAACTCGTTATTTTCTTCTTTGTGGTGTGTTTTTATGTAAACAACCAATGATGATTCATACAACGTACAATTATATTTTTGCGGCCCATTTGACGCTTGCGTCAATGTTATTTCTTTTTAGTAATTGACATGCACATTAATATTTACATAAAGCTGTCACTGCATAGAAAATAAAGTAGTGCAAGGCGCAATGCGTGCACAAATAGTTTAATTTGCCGGATGCATCATATAGATATAACTGTGATTGACCAAAGCCGATAGCAAAAAACAGCAATAAATGTTTAATTATATGGTTAAGCGAATAATTGATACATACTTTGTGCAAACTTTAATGTTACCTTTATTATCGTCGATTGTAATCATCTCTTGCACCCATCCCCCACCCATTTTACCTAAATTAATGTGTTTTATTAACACAAAAGTAACAGTCAGATGAGTGTCATAGTGGAGTTTGGACTTCTAAATAAAGCTAGAAACGCAAACATAGGACTCTGACATGTTAATGATAACCGTCAGTGTCTGTGCAGTATCCCATTCATCACACAGTGTTTATACTTCAGTACAAGTATCTACAACACAAAATAATAGAATCTCGTGCACGAAAATTATAAAAATTGCAAATTCAAGCAAAACATCTCAACAAAAGTAACGCAGACAAAAATGTACATCACAGAAAATGTTATTGTTCCGATAAAATAAAACCTCATCGTGTAAATACTCATCTCGAAGAAATGAGAACAATTTAGGGTCACAGTGACAATTTTTGAGGACTAAATTATTAAAAATGAATGGTTGCGCTGTTCAATGTTTGTTTCCTACCGATTTCCAAAGTCGTGGTCCTTACAGACAGTAAGAATTCAGTTAAGTTTAAACTAATATTTAACGAGCAAAGGATATGTAGAGTAATAAAAAAATTCAAAACCTCATGGTAATAATCCTCTATTATGTTCTCTCTCTCTCTCTCTCTCTCTCTCTCTCTCTCTCTCTCTCTCTCTCTCTCCTTTGAACAGATAATTGACCGTATGAAAAAAAAAATTGGGAAC
Source organism: Magallana angulata (assembly GCF_025612915.1). NCBI lineage: Eukaryota > Metazoa > Mollusca > Bivalvia > Ostreida > Ostreidae > Magallana > Magallana angulata. Next base: position 10,038,641 of record NC_069112.1, on the reverse strand, counting down.
GGGTTGGGGGATTCGAGGCAATACTCTAACGAATACGTGTCCAAAATAAGGATGGTTTTATTAGTAATTTGAAAATTTTGATTTATATAAAAGTTGAATTATATAATAAAATGTATAATCAAGGTTTGATTTTACTTTTTGACCGAAAACTATATATTTTAATTTTAATTATGTTGAACTTTCATTATCTGTACATGAAAAAAATGGATATTAATATCATTATTCGAACAGCATTGTTCTTATGAACAATACATTTATAATGTTTTGTTGACTTTATCAACGAGACACAACAACTTTGATGTTTCGTCTTTGTTTACTTTAGCTTATTCTTTTTGTCATTAATTAATAATTACATTATTTGCACAGTCCAACATGTAAAAAAAAATGATATGCTTTTACTTTTAATATTAAGATGTCATGAATTTTTAATAATATATCTATTTCAGCCCAATTTGTCAACAAAAGAACAATAGCAGTGGGTAGCTCAACATACGAAAAATACTTTGCATTACAAGCTGTGGACGGTGATTTTGATCAGAGTGTGTCACGTTGCTTTCATAGTGATGTTAAGACAGATATTACAGAGGCATGGCTACGTATAGATCTGGGAGGAGTTTACAGTGTCAAGTCTGTCAAGTTCTGGTATAGGGATGACAGTAAGCATCATTTAATACCGTCATCGTTTTCACATGTTTACTACAAATAATAAAATCAAAATAGGTATTGTAGCATGTAGTTGATACATTAAAACATCCATCTAACATTTATTTGCCGGATAGTAGTATCGATTTACATTCATATACTGCCAGACACTATTTACAAATCCCCAAGATAATTTATGACTAACAATAATACAATGGAGCTAACAATTATGTAAAATGTTATAAGGTTATCAGAATAAAAATTGAAGTATTTACATGTACTACAGTTTTATTCAAAATGAGACCATATCATACTTAGTAGTTAATTAAACTTTATCATATTTTTAACTTGAAACAGTTGGTTATATTCCGATGTAAAGGATAATCTATATGTCCAAAATATATGGGTGCCTATATCATGCATTATTTATCTATATTTAATTTCAATAAAATGCTATCAAAATGCTATATTTTTATAAATGTTGATATCTTAAAAATAAACTGTTCTAAATTATTTACTTGAAATTTTTTTTCGTATTTATTCTTTTCCTATATATAATTCAAATCTTACAACTTGAATAAAAACTAAAGTATGTCTCCGTCTGTCCAATGATACTACTGTACAACCTCAGGAGTCCTCTTGTTACACAGATCCAAAAAAAATAATAAAATAAAAAATAGCAAAAAACACACGCAGTCATACACTACTTATAAAAACTTTATATCATAGAGAGATATCTCTTTTGTGTGTCCGAAAACTATATTTTAATAATTGTTTATCGACTTTCTTTTAAGGAAAACCGACAAGACTCCATGGACACTCTCTCCGTGTGTCCAATGATACCAATGTACCACCTGTAGAGTCATGTTACATAGACCCAGGAAACATCATACTACCCACCATTGTACAGGAGGACTGTGAGAGGACAGCTCGATACATCTGGATTTATCAGAACAACAACCCTGGTGGTGATATGAGCCCTATTGTAGAAATATGTGAAGTCCAGGTTTTTGGTACGTAACATGTAGTTTTGATTCAAAACAGCATTGTATAACACTATTAATTTTCATCTACCAATCAAAAGGATTTAAAAGAAAGAATAGCTAAACCCTTTAAAACATCGTTAAAAAACAAAATGAAATAAGTTTGGAATTCAGATATTGAAAAAATCCAGCAACCAGTTAAATACATATTCCGTTTCTTTTATTTAGAGAAATATATAGTAATGTTGTTTAATAGAATAAAGTTAGAGAGAAACAAGTATATATTCATATTTCCTTTACCAAATATTACAATGTAAAACCGTTGAAAACAACCCAACTTTTTCACAAAAATGTTAATTTTATGAAATAAAATAAGTTACGGTTTTAATCTTAGAAAAAAATAATCATACTATCTCTGTTAATGCAGACTGATGTACAGTAGTGTTGTGTAATAGTATGTAGTACTGTAAGGATGAAAAACTACATTAAAACCCCCAAAATTTGGATGCTCCACGCAAAAATTGTAACAATTGGTCTTGTAGTTTTAACGAAGAATTTATAAATGTAAAATTGTCAACTCACGTGGACGATGCTTGACTCAGGACGCACGACAACAACCAAAAACCATTTATAATTGGTCCGTCGTGCGTCATTAGTTTTCATTCGTCGTCTTGCGTAGGCTCTTTAAATCCAAAACCAGAGTTATGGTACTCAGGGGATCATCATGGCCTGCTTGCCTCTTGTTGAAATTATGAAAGTACACAATATTGTTAATTTTTTTAAATATAACAGTTTAATTATTCTTAATTTTAGAATTTTCCAGGATGTTCCCTGTTATAAAATTCTACTGATACCAGAAGTTTAAAATGTTCCGAATGCTGGTTTTTATATGTAAAAAATGGAGTGGTGAAGTAATCTCGACTTCATACTTTCTACAAGGGATCTTAATGACAAAATGTTGTGTTAAGATGAAATTTAGTCATAAAGTAAGCTTAAAGTATTAATATCCATTATGCTAAGGTTATACGATAAACAAAAATGAAAATAAAAATCACAAAGCCTGTAAACAAAAAATTGTTTTAAAATCAAAATATTGATATATTTGGTTTAATCTCTGACTGAAACATAATAATTAACTTGATTTTGATCGTTGTGATTTACGTTTCCTTGGTATATAACTATATTTGTTTAGGATATTTTGAATACTATTTAAAGAAAGATTTGTGATTTTCCGGGTATGAATGTTTGATAACTAGAGAAGTTCAATGGATATGTTTAGGTCAGTTGCAACCGACGTAAGCGTAGCATAAAATAAAATCATAAGTTGACTCTTGTTAAATAAATGGACATAAAATTAACAATATCAGTACCTTATATTCAATAAGCACTGTATTCGGTATATCTTATCTAGGTTGTGAAGTGGGATATTATGGTAGAAATTGCACAAACAAATGTGACCACTGTAAAAATAGTGTAACGTGTGGAGTACAGAATGGGGAATGTGATGCTCTAGGCTGTATAAACGATGGATACCAACCTCCATTATGTAAAGGTAAGACTAAATGTATTATTTATTTTTTCAAATACAATATCAGATATATCTTATTCATTTAATAGGTATATGTACTTTTGACTAACTCAATTATATTTCTTTCATTATTTTGAGCAGTTTGATTGTTATTTATTCAGAGTGTAAACGCGGTAGGTTTGGACTTAATTGTATAAAACAGTGCAGTCAATTTTGTATCGACGATGACTGCCAAAAAATTGAAGGAACCTGCATAAAGGGCTGTGAGGGAGGTTACAGAGGAAATCTCTGTAATGAAAGTAAAGTGTTCATCTATCCATCTATCTATCTATCTATCTATCTATCTATCTATCTATCTATCTATCTATCTATCTATCTATCACTTCCTTTCTTTCTTTTATTCTTTTTTTTTTAAAGATGGATATTCGCATCATGCATTTCATATGAATTTTGGGGGGTGTATAAATGCATTTTATTTTTGGAAATACTTTTATAAATTGTAACTTTGCTATAAATTTACTTAGCATGTCAGAAAGGATCATATGGACTAAACTGTTCTGAAACGTGCGGAAACTGTTTAAACGCTAAGAGATGCCATCATGTTACCGGGAATTGTCTTGAAGGATGTGCTGCGGGTTATAAGACACAAACTTGTAAAACCCGTAAGACGACTATTCACTTAAACGTTATATAGCAATGATTTAATAGAAATACACCAAATATATCAAATACAAGAGAACTTGATATAACATATTTTGCCGATACCTTAGAAATTCCTATACAGATGCCGAAAATTGATTTGAATCGAATCTTAATTATCTTGGTTTAAAAGGAAAACTATTAATGATTGTAATATTATAACCTTCATTATCACTATTTAAGAGCATCATAAACTTATTAATATTATATTATTTGAATTAATTTATTGAAACATTTTTCATGATCAAATGGAAGCTTGCAACGATGGAAAATACGGAATGAATTGTCGGTTCAACTGTAGCAGACACTGTTTAAATGACAAGATGTGCAACAAAATAGACGGTAGTTGCCAGTACTGTGCAGATGGATATAAAGGAATAAAATGCAACACAAGTAGGTTACATCTATAACACACGTTGATCCAAAATGCAAAGTTAATTTCGTATAAAATATTTTATTGATATTTCTTTATTTCCGGAAGCATGCGACACTGGAAAGTATGGTGAAGGTTGTTCTCAGAACTGTGGAGCCTGTCTGAAATCCGCTGCCTGTAATCACATAACTGGAGATTGTGGACTGGGATGTGAACCAGGATGGCAAAAAACAGATACATGTACAACAGGTAGTTCTTACAATCGTTTCTTTAAAAAATTATATTATTTTGTAAAACATAAATTATTATAAATCCATGCATGTTATCTAATAAACACAATGATAAACCAATAAGACAATAGCTTTGGTTGACACTTTATGGGTATTAAATCTAAATTTATCGTTTGTTAACCAAATATTATTAATATTCAAACAACATGATCCTTCACTAAAATTTGTTTACGAATTTAATTAGATGAAGTATAATTCAAGTGAGCATGACTTTGCACATCTTTAAAAAAATGCATCAGTAGGAGCATTGTTACATACATGTATCTAACTTTTCTGTATTGTGTTTTTGTTCTCAAAATTAACATTAAATGTAACGTTTACAAATAAAAAAAAATGTGATATTTTACCTTGATCGTGTAACCTGCTAAAATGCTATTATTGAGAATTGTATATAAAGCCGAAGAAAAATGAATAGCTCGTTCGTCTATTCGAGGTGGACATGGACTTTTCCAATAGCATTTTATTGACTGAGCATTATTAGGAACATAATAATATTTTTTTAAATTGTTTTAGTAAAAGTAAGTTTTTCTATGCCAGTATATACACAATATGACATTTTTGGAGTAAAAATCAACTTTTATATACAGCTTGGTCCAAAGTTAGAGCTCAATTTTAATCATAGATAGATAGATCTTTTGATGATATCACTTGTTATACCTATATGTTAATTTTTTATAGAGATAAAAAAAGTTGATTAATTAACCACCCAGATTCTTGGAGGTTTCTTGAAGGGTACTACGTGACTCAATAATAATTTGTTGATAATGGGCTAAATAGTAAATACATATATCTCACAAATTTATCGCTGTCGGCCTCATTAGAGGTGTAAGATTCATATTTTTTAAAGATGACTACAGTTTCGCTATTATTCATAGCTTGTTTGAAAGGCACATTTGGACTAAACTGCCAATTCAACTGTAGTGGAAATTGTCAAGATGGAGAACCTTGCAATTCAACAGACGGAACATGTACATCCTGCTCCCCGGGATGGGACACTGTGTGGTGTAACAAAAGTAAAACGAATCTTAAGAGATTTGTATTAATTAGTATTGCTGAAAATTGAAAGAAAAACAAATTTGATGGTTCGGTGTGAAAATGTCACCTTTTTATGTATGGCTAAGAACAGTTTTTTTTTATTTATTAAAAGTTTGATTACTCTTAAAATCTGAACGGTCAAATTATGCTGTTATGAAGAAATTAGAATTACCTTATGAAGTCAAATTTTATAGACACATATAAATTTCATGTATCTAGCATGCGATGCCACTTGGTATGGAGCTGGCTGTAAGTTTCAATGCGGACACTGCTTCGGTGAGAATAATTGTCACCACGTCAACGGCAGCTGTCTCTTGGGCTGTCAAAAGGGGTTCACTGGAGACTTATGTTTCAATCGTAAGTGTTGTATTTGCGTAATGTTGATAATCGTTTACTTAATACAAAATCATGGAAAATCATATAATAATTATTTGCACTTACAACGATTTTTCAAGTATGGTTCAAACAAATGTTACATATTTAATTTCTTTTTGTTATTATAGCAAGTTTATATGCTTTTCATCTACATAGTCTTATATTCCGTTAATAACAAGTTTTTTTTACGTACACAATGGATAATGTTTAACAATTCATAAACCAAACGTGTTATTTACAACTTCACTTTTCTATATGTATTAGGGTTAATATAGTAATGTAAGAACAACCATTATAATAATTCTTCTGTCCTCGTTACTCAGAGGTCTGGCATAGGACTGAAACCTACTAAAACAATAAACTATGCAGTGAAATAAAAGAAAAATATCAAGAATGCCTAAAATATTTAAAAATGGTATATTGAATATTTTTGAACTCTTTTTTTAGACGATATTAACAATTACGTGAACATAGGTATCGCAGATACTTAAAAAAAACTTCAAATGGAATGTCAAAAATGTATTTATTTTCGTTGTAATTCCCCTATATTCATTGAGTATGGGGATTTATGTAAAAATAATTTTGACATTATAATAGATACACCACAAAAATAAACACTCTGATTATTCTACTTGATCGTGACCTTAGCATTCGTTCTCTTGATATTGTGACCAGTGACTGATATAGACCGAATTTATGATGCCAATAAACACTGTTGATGTCAATGTTTTATAATCCTTTTGGTATTTGATAATTATTTTGACATACATATGGTAACAAACAAGTCGAACTTCTTAATAGTTGGTTTTGTCTTGCTCAAGGCACACTACGGATAAACGTTACTCCCCCTGGTACACTGGATTTAACAGTCGTTCTCCTGATAGTGTGCCCTGTGGCCGGTCTTTTATTCATTGCACTGTGTGTCGTCACAATGGTGTTCCTCTCACGGTATCGCATATTTTATTATTATTTTCTAATTTCTGTCGTAAATTGTTATTTTCATGACATAATATATTTAATTAGTTTAACGTTTTTTCTGTAATTTTTATAAACATCATTGTAAAATCATAAAATTCAGTTTCTACACTTACTACCTTCAATACTTGATATTCTTAATTTGTTACATCTGTAGATTATCTTCATCTAGATGTACAATGTTGACATGATTGAGTTTTTCTTATCATTTATTAATAAACAACATTTCATTTCAAGAATTTCACAAGATTGAAGAACAAGGTTTGATATACATTTTCTCATTGTAATCAAAAGAGAATGTGATTGTTTTATTTTCCTTTTATACTCGTATTTTTTTTTAAATGCTAGATAATGAAGATGAAGAGTCTCCAGAAACTTTAGATGACACCATACTTTACACAACAGTACAAATCCGTTCTAAAAGCATAAAGACAACTGATCTTCCCTCTGTCATCAAGTCGATGGGTGATGATACAGATAAAGGCTTTACTGAAGAGTTTAATGTACGAACAAAAAACTAAGTATCAGGAGCATTGCACATCCTCTTCTGGATATCAATCAGATGAACGTAGTTCATAGAAATAATGATGCAGAATACCTATTCAATTTTTTTAATTCCATTGCCCCTGGATCAGGGGTTCTGGTGTTGTTCGCTGTCTTTAATTATAATATTGGGTAGGACGGTGTGATTTCGACCGATTATTTTTTGCACCTGATTTATTTAATCATGTCACTGTATGTTATGATACAATTTGTTCATATTTGTTTTAGAATTAAGAAAAATTGTGGGATTAAAAAATCCCGGAATATTAAAAATGATTGCATTAGCCCTGTAATTATAATGCACATGAATATGCATTTCAAAAGCCACAGTGCAGTTACTTAAGTGGCCGATAAGGCCTATGGGCCTCTTGTTAGATGATTTTGTTTGACTATCTTTAAGTAAAAATAATATCACATCATGTGGTAAATATTAACTCCATGTACGCATTTAAGGACATTATTACATTTATATTTCCCTTTCTTATTCACATTTTATAAAGTCCATTCCCTACGGAGAACAGTCTGACATACTTTGCACCGTTGGAAAACTGCCAGAAAATATTCCGAAAAACAGGTTCAAGACAACATTTCCTTGTAAGAATTAATATTCAGTCACAACTTTCAAAAGTATTGCTGTTAGTCAGTTTGCTAATGTTTCATTCGATTTATTTAATTAAATTAAATAATTTCAGATGACCACTCTAGAGTTGTATTACAATCCTCAAAGAATGGAGATTACATAAATGCAAATTTTATAAAGGTATATATATTACAAAATAATACTTATTTATAACAAAACCCTTTATTTATTTTGTGACTTGCAGTCACCTCTTAATGAAATAGAAATAATACATTTCTATACTTTTAGAATACTGATGGTGATGCAGTGTACATAGCATCCCAAGGTAAAATAAATTATGCATTTGCCATATGATCTACATTTGGTATGGACACAATTTAAAGAAAAAAAATAGCAAAATCTATCTTATGTTTATCTTATCAAACAGGACCTAAACCAAAAACGGTTGGAGACTTTTGGCAAATGATATGGCAGGAATACGTATTTGTTATTGCCATGGTAACTAACCTAAAAGAAGGAGACAAGGTTTGTTATGAGAGTTGAATTTAAAAAAAAAATGATGTTCTTTGTTAAATTGTGTACTGTTCTAGGATTCTTTGAGATATTTCTTTAAAATTATTCCATAATTGTCATAAAATGCCTTTGTAAAAATCAAACAATTTAAATTTTATTTTAACTGCTTTGCACGATTAGACAGATGTGTCCAATTTCACCGGTTGCAAAAATAGATTTAACCCCGCCTTTTTCTACAGACGAGGATGATTCATCCACGATTTCTTAATGTTTTGCGATAGTTGCAATGCAAGTCTTATATTCTCTTTGTTTCAAATTGGCTCAAAGTCAATGTACTTTTCAGACGAACACATATTAATTCGTTATTAGTCTATTGTTTTCTAGATAACATGTTAGAATCCTAATTCTAAGAAAATATTTAGGTTACTGCTTAACTTACTGGTTGACTTCAGTTTCATCTTCATGGTATTCTGTTTTGTATTTAGATCAAATGCGAGAGATACTGGCCAACGTCAGGGGACAGTAAAATGGTGCTGGAAATATTTACCGTCCAACTGTTTTCAGAGAGAATATACGCCAATTTCTCAACCCATAACTTGAAGTTATTTAACAGAGAGGTAGCATAAATTAATGTTGAAGTGGTCACATATGTTCATGCAATATGAATTTTATTGTTTTTTTTAAAAATCTGTTAAAAAAAAAATACTGAATTCATTCAGATATTAATGTGGAAAATTATTACAAAATCTTTTGATTCTTAAAGAAATTGAATGATTTTTTTTAGGAAAAAAAATCATGTTTAAGAAAATTAAAAAATAATAGATTTGGGCTAAAACCGCATTCGCTATTCTTTTTTTTATTCTTAAGACCCAGGAAACCCGCCAAATAACACATCTACAGTACACATCATGGCCCGACCATGGTACGCCTAACCCTCTGGAACTCCTCTCGTTTTACCACTATGTATCAAAGGCTATGGAACAACATCCCGAACAGAAACTCGTTGTTCACTGCAGGTTTAATGTTAAATACATTGAAAGCTTTTCTATGCACAACATACAATTATATTTTGTATTCGGGTTAAAAAATAGCAATCTCCTTTTTCCTATCAAATTACTTTAACTCGTTCCTTTTTTATGCATTTTTTTGTATCGTTTTTTGTTTATGTACGAATTTAAGCGCTGGTATAGGACGTACCGGGACATTTATCGCCCTTGATGCTCTACACAGACAAGGGGTCAAGAAAGGCAAAATAAACATTGTGGAGTATGTGCATACCATGAGAGAAGACCGAATGAACATGATTCAAAATACGGTTCGTCGTATGAAAAATAGCATTACACATATATGATACAGTTTACAAATGTGGCATTAACAGTTGATACAATTTACATTTTTTACGAATGTATACAATTTTAAATATACTTAATTGGTATAACTCATTCTTGTTTGGATTTATTTATGTACAGAATCAATACAAGTTCCTATACCATGCATTGTATGAGAGTTTCCGAACTGGATGTCATGTTCTAAAGAAGGATGTCTTTGTGGAAGAAATGGACGCACAGATGCAATCGGATAAAGCTACAAATCTGTCAAATTTCCGGACTGAGTTCAAAGTGAATCTATTGTATTATTTTGTTCTTTTTTTTCCTTTCGATATTCCATGTATAAGCAGACGTTACTTTTATTTTACTAATTGGTTCCAGACGAAGTGGGTAAATCTTATGCATATACATGTATACATTGTATGATGTATTTTTCACAGGAGCTTGATTCTATGAGGAGAATTTTTGATGAAAATGAGAAGCAGATAGGACTTCAAAATCTCAAATTAAATATGACGGAAAACGTTTTACCTGGTAAGAACCAATGGATGTGAACATCATTGTACCCGCTGCGTATTTTTTTTTTTTAGAAAATGAAAAGTTTCATCATCGCTTAACTTATTAATATTGATTAATTTCAGCGGACAAAATGATGATTATTCTATCATTTAATTTTTTTTTAAAAAAATGTAAGTTTCATCATCATTACTAATATTGATTAACTTACTACTATTGATCGATTTCAGCGGACAAAATGAGGATTATTCTATCATCCCACGCACAAGAACGAGGAACCTATTATAACGCTGTCCCTATTTCGGTAAACGTTGTGGCATGTTTACGAAATGAGAAAGGCAAATATTGTTGGGCCTTTTTGGAACTCCAAAAAAAAGGATAACATTAAAAATTAAAATACCATGACTATTTATCTTTTATTTCAATACTTCGCAAATAAGACATTTCCTCATTTAGGACAACGGTTGACATGCTTGTGGACATACAGATTTTTAATCATTTCTATTTATCACATATTTATATCAATATACGGTGTAAATCACTCATGGTATAAATATTTGATATTCCACTGTGTGGTCTTAAACCACGTGACGCCATGGTTAAACATGTCGTAGCTTTGAGGGAATGATTGACGTAGAATGAAAACGTAACAGAATAATTCAATTGAAAAGGGTACAGTTATGAAAGTGAAGCATTAAATGATGTTTCATTATTTCTTTTCAGAAACTGATAAAATATGTAAGAAAATAAATATGTTTGTTAATCTTCAGGAAACCCTTTTCCGTGACGCCGTTTAGTAAATGCGTTGTGTGGCTCATAATTAGAGAAAGTTTACCAAAATATTGAGGTCTAACAAAACACGTGGAGAACAGTGATAAAAAGAATTCTTAGGAATAGAAGAAACACAACTCGTTTGAAAAAAAAATCGTAAAATAGGGGAGACCCTATATATGCACGTGACAGTTGATGTACATAACATCACTTTTGTTCGTTAGAAATTGATTATTTATGAGGCTCTACATTATTTTTTTCTGACAGACGTTTACAACAAAAGATTGCATCATAGCCGGTCAGTACCCGGTCCAAGGGGCGGGGATTGATTTGATCCGCCTCCTTGTTGACCAAGACTGCAGTTCTCTGGTCTTAACACACCCACTATCTGAAATACCACACGTAAGATCATGCGTTGTCTTTATTTTATATATTTTATTAACAATTTGATCTTGAAAATATAACCTGTTATATATTACGTTAGTCGAATAGTTCATTTTTGCATTTTAAATTTTTTCAATTTACCGTTCAAAAATTGTTTGGTTGATATGATTCTATAAAATGTAGGTTACTTTCTACTACATTGTTTAATCTGATTTTATAAATTCTACATTCGAAGAAGGTTGTCGTTTCATTTTTATTTACTTATAATTTGCTATTTTGAAATCTATAGCATGCCTTAGCTCCGTTATGTCCATATTCGTTGTATTTCTTTTATCAGAGCGGTGGGTGGTTTTCGGATCCATCGTTCAATTATCGTGTGGAAGTCGGTGCAGTGACCAAAATGTCCGCAAATGTCAACAAGTGTAATGTTCGAATAAAGCCACCATCGGTATGTTTTATATATTTTTTTCCTTAAGGGGTTAGGGTATACACTAAAATGCGTTTGGTATGTGACCAAAATTGTACACAATCAGCTATTTCGCTAAATGGTTTACCACACTTTACAGTTTAACGATTTGTTATTTTACTTCTGCAACTCTGGCAAACAATGCTAATAAGAAACTGTTAACTGATAATTAATTTTTGGCAGACCTTTCCGTTGTTGATTTGCAACTGTTGTCACTCTTTTAAGATCGTATATCAAATATAAAAAAAAATATAATTCGTAAAACATATTACTCATAATAAATGACAATATTTAATGAGAAAATTATTAATGATTTATTTTGTGAGGTCATCTCAGTTATCTATTTAAATGAAGTAAAGATCCATTTATAGTGTGCATTAGGTAACTTTATATCTATATATGTGCTAACTATTCGCAAAAAAAAAAGCAAAGCCTAACAGTCACCGACTTCAGACAATTAGAGACGATGTGAAAATGATAAATAAATAGTATTTTAGGTTCAAGATAAAACATTGCACTATACTAAGTATTAGTTTCATTTTATGTAATATGTTAGGCATCTTATTATTTATTTTAGCATAAGAAGTTAACCTTAACACATAGTACATTTATTGAACGAGTTATTAATCTTTTTTTTTTAGAGTAAGGGGTGGCACAAAGTATCTATGTACGAGATAAAAACTTGGAATCCCACTGAAAACCTACCACAAGTATTACTGGACGCTGTAAAACGTATACAGTTATGTGAACTAGTCGACCCTGAGCATAAACTGGCCATTTTATCTAGGTACACTGTCAATCGGCGTATGTTTTTAATGAAAACTATTTCTTACAATAGACAATAAATTCCATTTCAATATGCAACATATTTATAACTCTTAATCCAGTGATTATTTTTATGTGCTTTGAATTTTAATTTCAAATTAGAGCTCTCAATAACTTTTCAATATAGCCCAAAAATAACATACTTTGGATATGAATACACTTTAAATGATCGAACCATCTTTATTTTACAACTGCTTAACATTGCATACAGGGATGGTGCGTCCAGATGTGGAGAGTTCTGTGCTGTGTATAACGCCATACAACAACTACAACAGGATCAGGAGGTGGACATGTTCACCATTGTCAGACAGCTACAGAGTCGACGACCGGAAATGATCTCAGACTTGGTATAGTTTTAAACAACTGTTTTTTACCTGTTTTTTTTTTTTATAACATTCGGTATTCAGATTAACATTTTCATGTGTTATAACAATTTCACATTTCATAAGACAAAGTAGGCAAAACAGGGAGGGGTGGAATGATAGGGTTAAACATTCCAATATAAAAAAGACAGAAGTACAGAAGATCTTTTAAGGTTGCTGTAATACTTTTGTGTACTTTAACGTTGCTTTACATATCAGCCAGTAAGTTTTAGTGGAGTTAAACGTTTAACTACAGTGTTAGATTAAGTCATTATTATTTTTTATAACAACGAAATTGTGGGGAAAAGTGATTATTTGTATTTGAAAGTGATATTTTAGATGACAAGAATAAAAAAAAATTGAGATTTTATTATCCCCCTATTTACTTATGATATCCTTTTCTCTGTTTAAATCTCTGTTTATTGAATTAGAAATAATAAGTGGCATCAGTGTGTAAGAGTCATCTTTCAAAAAAAAAGTTATTATCTATTACCTTTTTTTTTTTAACAATTAAGTAGGTTGTTCGTTATCAGAATAATAATTCGCAATCTACGACGAATGAGACTTTATAAAAAATTCAAATATAATACGACGTAAGATAACTCTTGTATAATACTTTTAGGAAAGGAAAAATCGAATTACACAATTACTACTGCAACCGGTTTTTTTTTTTTTTTTTTTTTTGGCTTACAAAAACCTTGAGCTAGGTTATAATATCCACATACAACTAAAGATAACCCTTGCACAAAGTCTGTATTTGTTATAACACGTTGTGTATTTCAGAACGAATACCTGTTATGCTGCCAAGCTGTTGCTGAGTTCATCAAGTCTGACTCAGATGACACGTACATGAACTCTGCCAGTAATACAGTTACTGTTGAGGAGAACATGTATGCTAATACTTAATGCATCAAAAGAAGTCTGGATGATGAGAAAAAAATGAACTATGAGCTCAACTGATATTCATTGATAATATTTGCTTAACAATTTTTGCCTTTGCCTTATTTATATTTTCTCACGTTTTCTTGTTCTTGTTCTTGTTTTATATTGTTTATTTATTATTAAATAATTCATTGTTTTTTCTTTGCTTTGATTTATCATTAGCAATATACATTTTAAATAATATTTTTTAGTATACGGTATTATGTCAATATACTAATTAGTTTCTGCATCGAACATTATTAGTGGCAATATTATTCCCTTAATAAAACCATGTTAGCATATTGTTTGATTTTTGGTTAATTATAGCTGCTATATCATTTTATTGACTATTTACGATATGTTATTCTACAGCAAGCTGTAATTGTTTAAAAGACGGAGGTTTCAAATATGATTTATGGAGTATTGATATTTTCTCTTTATCTAAAAGGTTTGTTAAGTTTCAATGTGTCAAAAATACATTTCTTCAGACATAAAAATACAGTATTTTATCGATAATGCCTAATTTATATTTCTTCCCACGTTTTTTGTTGTTCTTTGTTGTTTTATTTTGTAAATTATTATTCAATCAATCTATAATTTTTCTTTGTTTTTATTATTGATTGCTATTATATATTTTGAATAGTTCTTTTAGTGAAAAGGTATTATGCCAATAAACTAATTAGTTTCTACATTAAGCATTATTAGTAACAATATTCTACCCTTGATTAAACTATGCTAGCATGTTGTATAATATTTTGTTTATTATGTTTGCTATTTCATTTTACTGAATAAATACGACATTTTATTATATAACAAATTGTAATTATTTAAGAGACTTTAAAAAAAAATAAAAGTTAAAAAAAAACATGAGAAGAAAAGGTCATTTACTGTTGTAGAAGATTTATGGGGAAGCGTATTTATATTTTCTCTGAAATGAAAACGTTTGATTTCTACAGACATAAAATCTTATCTATAATGTTATCTACCATGAAACCATAATATGCAATGTTGGAATATGTTATATGTTATCATAATATGTTAAACAACACATAACACAAAAAGTTCGCATAACTTTGATATTTTCGTGAACAACATGGTTAATTTCCAATTTTAAAGTGATAAGCGCAAGGAACGAAGTATTTGCTCTCAAAGTTGCAACCAATGCTATTTCATACAGAAACGATCAAAAATACGTAGAACTTAACGAATCTAGTGAGTATTTTGTGTATTTCTGCACGACTTTAGAACTATTTACCATATGCTCCATGCTTGTCACCTCACCATGTAAGTTAATTTTTATATATTTGTATGCATAAATTATGTGTATTAATTAGCATTATTATTTATGAAGAAATTCAAAGATAAAGTGTTTACTACTGTGAACTGTTGTAAAGAAAATGGCGGCTAATTTGAATTATGTTTTCTAGTCTTTAATTGATGTAATTGAGAGTTTATAAAGTATACTAGTTTATGATTAAAACAAGTTGGACGATTTATTTATCAGTTTATTTATATGAAATTTATTATCTACTGTATTTTTTCTTAGAACTATTTTTTATTATTTTTTTTAGTTATTTACCAAATGATCATAGACATTCTCTACCCAACATATGAAATAAAACAGTAGAAATTGTGAAGTCTGCTTGGTGTACGTGGCACTAAACACATATTTACTTAATATGAAATATGTTTGCCTGTTTAATTCTATATTAAATGGCTTTAGATGGCGGCCAAGGGAAAATCAAATCAAAACTTCTTGTTGAATTAGACATAATTAGTGGCATCAGTGTGAAATGACAATATTTAATGAGAAAATAATTAATGATTTATTCTGTTAGTAATCTCAGTTATCTTTTAAAATAAAGTAAAGATTCGTTTATTATATGCATTACGTAGCTGTATATCTATATACATGTATGTGCGCTATCTATTCGGCAGAAAGGAATAAGCAAAACTTAACAGTCAACAAATTTACACCATTGGATACAAAAATGATACATGGATTATATATTTGATCCAAGACATAAAATCGCACATTCATAAGTATAAGTCTCATTTCATAGGTTATGCAAGGCATCATATAATTTATTTAATCATAAGAAGCTGACCATAATACACAATACGTGTATTGAAGAAGTTATTAACTGCTTTTTTTTTAGAGTAAGGGATGGCACAAGGTATCTATGTACGAGACAAAATCTTGGAATCCCACTGAAAACCTACCACACGTATTACTGGACGCTGTAAAACGTATACAGTTATGCGAAATAGTCGATCCGGAGCGTAAACAGGTACACGGTGCATTCGAGGTTTGATTTTTATGTAAACTAATTCTTACAATAGACTATAAATTATCTTTAAATATGTAACATATTTACATGTTTAAATCTTAATTATTTTTCTAGCAAATTAATTTGGTTTTTTTTTATTCTTATTTCGATTTAGAAATCTCAATGACTTTTCAATATAGCCTAAATGACGCCGGGTGGCGTTGCGGCTCCAAAATAATAACGTTCAATAGGTTTACGTAGCTTTTATTCAGGTGATAATTTACAGATAAATTTCCAATTCTTCAACAGACTTGAGATTAAGGTACAAAAAGGGATCTGAAATATAAATGAAATGATAAATACACATACTTTTACTTAATAGTTTCCGTATGAGCAAATACTCATTATCACACATTACTTCGAAATACTTCCAAATTACTCACGGAAAATATAAAGCAAGATTATCTGGCCATTTTAGGAATAAATACGGCATTAAATCCGTTTCATTAAAATAAAAACAAACTTACCCAGAATAGTTGGACTCTGGTCAGAAATACTTATACATTACATGTAGGATGAAATGTGGGAGCTGGTAGAAAACGTCCGCTCTCTCCAATTGCTACGCCCAGACTGAATTCTTAAATGCACGGGATTAGAACCCGCCTAGTAAAACCGGCTGAGTGAGCTTTAAACTATGGAAAGCAACTCTAACAATAAATTAGTAACATTATGAACGTATCACAAAATGTATGGAAAGTAATTAGGTGCGTAAATTGTGACATACCTCCCCCCTTTAATAAAAAAAAAATATATACATTTTTTTTTTATACACAACAATTTATGTACATGAACTATGTTTTTACGTATTTTTTTTTTTTTTATAAAAAAACAAGATAAAACTGTTCATTTCCTCATTTTATTTACACTGAAACACTCACTTCTACTCTTACTCACGTCTGACGACTTAAATAGTCCGCTCCAACATTGTCTTTTCCTCTAATTGCAATAATGCGGAATCGATATGGCTGTAACAGCAATGCCCAGCGCATCAATCTAGAATTTACTAACTTTGTTTTGTTCAGATACATGAGAGGATGATGATCAGTCTCTAAGATGAACTCTTTTCCATAAAGATATCTATGAAACTTTTGCACTGACCATATGATGCCCAGACATTCCTTCTCGATGGTTGAGTAATGTTCCTCACTTGTCTTGAGTTTGCGACTAGCGTAAGCCACTGGGAGTTTGAGATCACCTTCTTCCTGTAGAAGCACTGCTCCGAGTCCTCTATCCGATGCGTCTGTCTGCACTATAAAAACCTTAGAAAGATCTGGCAATTTCAAAATCGGAGATGTGGTAATTGAGGATTTTAAAGTTTGAAAAGCTAGCTCTTG
The DNA here is from genome assembly GCF_025612915.1 of Magallana angulata. Taxonomy (NCBI): domain Eukaryota; kingdom Metazoa; phylum Mollusca; class Bivalvia; order Ostreida; family Ostreidae; genus Magallana; species Magallana angulata. The sequence goes on along the minus strand of NC_069112.1, from coordinate 10,020,868 downwards.
AGCTTCCGTCCACTGAAGTTTGCTTGGTGAGAACTTCCGGGTGAGATCTGTTAAAGGAAGTGCAATTTGAGCAAAAATCGGAATAAATTTTCTATAGAAATTTACCAATCCTAGAAAAGACCGTAACTGTTTTTTCGTTGCAGGATGATTTGCCTCTCGAATAGCTTTGACTTTGTCGGGATGAGGGTGCAGTTTATTGTCTCCCACTACATGTCCTAGACATTCCAGCTTTGGGTACGCCAATGAACACTTTGTTGGCCTTGCTGTGAGATTTGCTGAACGTAGACGCTGTAACACTTCAGAAAGCACAGACATGTGATGATCAAAAGTATCAGTAAAGATCAAAATATCATCGATGAAATTGTCCACATTTGATACATTTTGCAACCCATCACGCATGAGACGACAAAAAGTTGCTGGTGCTGTGACCAACCCAAAAGGCATTTTAGTGAACTGGAAAAGACCTAAAGGAGTCTGAAAAGCTGTCAAAGGACGGGCAGAATGAGTCAATGGAACCTGCCAATACCCCTTAGACAAATCTAACCGAGAAAAATACTTATCACCTGATAGTTTAGCAAACATTGCATCGACATCTGGCATTGGTTCAGCGTCAAACACAGTGATACGATTGAGAGCCCTAAAATCAACACAAAAGCGATAAGTGTGGTCTTTCTTGACTACAAGGACTATTGGGGATGAATAGGGACTATCTAAAGGTTCTATGACCCCAAATTCTAGCATCTTGCTCACCTCATCTTTAACAGTGTCCATCATAGCGAACGGGATTTGTCTTGGACTTACTCTTACAGGTCTATCTGTTGTCGTCCGTATCTCATGTTCGAGTACATGCGTATGCCCTGGTACGTCTGACAAAACATCACTATACCTGTACAGAAGTTCTTTCATTTTCTGCTTTTCCTCTCTACTAAGCTCTGGATTTACATCTACATCAACGTGTGTTTCTCGAGACTGAACTTCCAAGAAATCTGTTTCTTGACTACACTCAACATCTGAGTCATCAATCTGTTCTGAATCTACAACTGACATAACACAATCCACAACTGGTTCACATCTTTCTACATATTTCTTCAACATGTGTGCATGATATGTCTTTACTTTGCCCTTTACTTCTAACTGATAGTCTACTTTACCTAATCTTTTCACTATTTGGTATGGACCTTGCCACTGCATTAGGAGCTTGTTACTATCAGATGGTAAAAGAACCAAAACTTTCTCACCTGGTTTCATATTCCGCACTCTAGCCTTCTTGTCAAAGTACACTTTATGTCTATGTGTTGCTTTCTTCAGATTCTCCTGCGCTAACTCCCATGTTGATTCTAACCGCTCTCGGAGATCTAAAACGTATTGGTATGTAGACTTTACCTGCCGATCTTGGATTTCTTTTGTCCACAATTCTTTCAGAATTGTCATTGGTCCCCGAACAGTACGGCCATACAATAACTCAAAGGGAGCAAACCCGAGGCTTTCTTGGGGAACCTCCCGATATGCAAAAAGCACAGTGGGTAAATATTTATCCCAATCTTTCGGTCTATCTATACACATACGCTTCAGCATTTGTTTGAGTGTACCGTTGAAACGTTCCACTAGCCCGTTACACATAGGGTGATATGGCGTAGTGGTCAGCTGTTTCAATGAAATGAGCATACTTACCTCCTTCATAAGCCCTGAAGTAAACTGACTTCCCATGTCTGTCAAGATTTCCTCTGGTATGCCTGTATAAGAAAACATTTCGAGAAGAGCTTCAGCTACCCGCTCTGTATCTATTCCAGGAAGAGCCTTGGCTTGTGGAAACCTTGTAGCGTAATCTACTAACGTTAAAATAAAGCGATTACCTTTATCAGTAGGAGGATGTAATGGACTCACAATGTCGACTGCAACTCTTTTGAAAGGTACATCTATCAAAGGCATGCTATCTAACGGAACTTTACTCACCTTTCCTTTTGACACTGTCCTTTGACAGGTATCACAAGATTGACAGAACCGTTTGATCTCGGACTGCATACCTGGCCAAAAGAATTCTGACAAAATTCTAGAAATCGTTCTCTGTATTGCTAAGTGCCCTGACATAATTGATTCATGAGCCAACTTCATTACAATATGGCGAAACGTTGCAGGAACAATGAGCTGACAATAGGTTTTACCTCTATCTTTTTCTAATCCTTCATATTCACGGTACAGTAAACCTTTCCTTTCAATCCATTTTACTTTGCCATCACGTGATGTTCGACCTTCTCTTGCATACTGACGTGCTGTTTCTAGCGAAGGATCTGCTTGTTGTTCTCGCAGTATGTCCTCAGGACTGATTTCCTCTTTGACGATTTCAGGAACCTTGAGTGGTGGGTATGCTTTCTGTTTGTCTTTTACCTGCTTTCGCGTCTCCACAGTAGACACAGTGTTTGGTTTCCATTCTGGATCTGGATCATGTGGTTTTCTTGCATTATCTACTTCACCTATGATCAAACCAAATACAGGGTTATCCATACACCAAACTTCATATTCACCAGATGCATAAGGAGAATCAATAATAACTTTTGCCACTGGGACCACTATCCTTGTACTATCTGCTAGAATACAAGTTTCTTGTTTACCTGTAAAGTGGTCATCTCTAACAAGACTTTTCCGTACTACAATGTTCCGACAACCAGAATCTCTAAGTAACGTTACTGGTTGACCATCAACGTAACCCGCTGAGAGTGGCATTGGTTTTTTCACAGAGTGACAAGCAGATGTTAAGACAGGTGTTATGTCACTTACTTGAGTATAAATTGATGGACTTTGGGTGTAGATAAGAGCAGCGCAATTCTTTGCAGTAGCTTGACAAGTGGCTTGTTTGTCTTGGTCGTCCTGCGCATATACTGATGCACTAGAATTTCTGTTTCTGAATTTGCATTGTGGTGCTATATGACCGTGTTTATTACAAATATAACACTTTCTCTCATTTATTGGAACAAACCTTGACTTCTGTGGTTGTTGAAGGTGTCCTTCTTTTGGTTTCTCTGGTATTTTGTTTACTTCAGCTGGTTTCCGCATGACCTTTGAACATAGGTTTATAGCACTTGTATTCCTTGCTTCCCTGAACTGATCGGCCAGTGTACACATCTCATCAGCTGTCTTTGGAACGTTTTGCTTAAGAAAGACTGACAATTCAAATTTTCGCTTGAAACCATCTTCGGTCATTTCGTACCTTCGAAGTAAAGCTGCTTTGAGCTCATCGTAATCACTGACTTTTGCTGTAGACATGAGAGCATAGACATCCAAAGCTCGTCCTTTCAACAGAGCACTTAAATGTGTAGACCACAACGATTTGTCCCAACCCATAGCGGTCGCATATCTCTCAAACCTTCTCAAATAGCTATCAATCTCATCTTTATTCTCTTCGAATGGAGGAATTTTGGGAAAATTGGGTTTAACCATTGCGTCAACAGCCGTACCTCTAGCAGTTCTCTCTGTCATTTCTAACTCGTGTTCCTCTTCTAACTCCTTCATTTTCATTTCGTAGTACAAACGTTCCATCATAAGTTGATGTTCTCTTTCATCTTTTTCTTTCTGACGAATTCCTGCTCTCTCTTCTCTCTGAAATTTCTGTTGATCACTAACATATTTTTTCAACTCATCATCTTTGTAACCTAACCTTTCACCTGCAGCTATTAACTCTTGTACTGAATCCATATTAGACATTTTGCAAGACACAAATACTTTACTAACACATTGGTTTTGATACAAATTTTGCAGTACTTCTTTGTAATCTACTAACTTTTTATTTCTACCACTTTTTTCAGCAATTGACTTTTCAGAATGGGCGACACAATTGTACTTTGTTTTATTTACTTTAATACAATTACCCTGACCAGTTTCCACACACTCTGAGGAAGTCCAACCAACACCCTTTCTAGAGATCTGGATCCCAAATGACCAAATGACCGTGTCTCCTACAAAGACATACAAGACAGCCAAATAGATTAACAAATGTGCATACATTCATAAACAATGACAGAACACACAGCAAATTTAGATAAATATTGTATAAACTAATTCATCTGCTTTGTTTCAAAAGAAAACTTTTTTAGTCAAAATTCTGTTTCAGATTAGTTTTCAAGACACAATCATTTTTTTTTTTCAATTCACATAAAGTTTTGTTTTCAGAAACAGTAAAACTTGTTTAAGGAATTGTTGTATTACGTTCCTGGGTTTCAATCAGGACATCGTTGAGGAGTGTAGTAATTCTGTAGGTATCTGGTCTGCGGAGATATTTTCTCTTGGAGGATAACTTCAAAGATAGTCGATATGAGTAGTTGTTCCCATAGGATCCTGAATCAGTTGAATAGAGATCTGATGTAGCTCCTGAAATCTTTGATTTGGTATCCTTGGAGACGTATCCCTGGATGGGTATCTCTCTGGTGTAGGTATTTTATACGAAATGATGCAAGATCATTGGATAGGTATCTTTGTAAACATATTGCTGGATCCTTGAAGAGGTATTTTTGGATAGGCACTGCAGAATCCCACTTCTGACACCATTTGACGCCGGGTGGCGTTGCGGCTCCCCTCCCCCCTTTAATAAAAAAAAAATATATTTTTTTGTTTCTACCAGCTCCCTCATTTCATCCTACTTCCGACACCATTTGACGCCGGGTGGCGTTGCGGCTCCAAAATAATAACGTTCAATAGGTTTACGTAGCTTTTATTCAGGTGATAATTTACAGATAAATTTCCAATTCTTCAACAGACTTGAGATTAAGGTACAAAAAGGGATCTGAAATATAAATGAAATGATAAATACACATACTTTTACTTAATAGTTTCCGTATGAGCAAATACTCATTATCACACATTACTTCGAAATACTTCCAAATTACTCACGGAAAATATAAAGCAAGATTATCTGGCCATTTTAGGAATAAATACGGCATTAAATCCGTTTCATTAAAATAAAAACAAACTTACCCAGAATAGTTGGACTCTGGTCAGAAATACTTATACATTACATGTAGGATGAAATGAGGGAGCTGGTAGAAAACGTCCGCTCTCTCCAATTGCTACGCCCAGACTGAATTCTTAAATGCATGGGATTAGAACCCGCCTAGTAAAACCGGCTGAGTGAGCTTTAAACTATGGAAAGCAACTCTAACAATAAATTAGTAACATTATGAACGTATCACAAAATGTATGGAAAGTAATTAGGGACGTAAATTGTGACACTAAAAATAACATACTTTGGATGTGAATATACTTTGAAGGATCAAAAACTCTTTATTTTCAAACTAATTAACATGCAGGAACGGTACATACAGATGTGGAGAGTTCTGTGCTGTGTATAACGCCATACAACAACTACAACAGGATCAGGAGGTGGACATGTTCACTATTGTCAGACAGCTACGGAGTCGACGATCGGAAATGTACTCAGACTTGGTATAGTTTTAAACAAAAACGGGGTTTTTTTCCTGTTTTTTTCTGTGACGTTCACTAATCAGATTTACAAGTTCAAAGGTTTTAAAAATGCCTTGTCTTATAAGACAAGTAGGCAAAACAGTGAGGAGTTGAATAATATGATTAGTACAGACGATCTCTTAAGATGACTGTTATACTTTCGTATACTTCAATTTTGTGTAACATATCAGTCAATCAGTTTTAGCTGAGTTATACATTTTATTACAGTATTAGATTAAGTCAATAATATGTTTTATAACATTATAACCGTAAAAAAGTTATAGTTTGTATTTGAAACTGATGTTTGTCATAAGAATAAAATAAATTTTGAGATTTTATCATCTACCAATTTACTTATGATCTATTTTTTTCTGGTTACATAACGGCAAAAGGAAAATCAAGTCAAAACTTAACGTTATTGTTGAATAAATTTATAAACAAAAAAAAAACATGGTAGATGTTCTATAATTATGTGTATTTAAAAAAAGACCGCTGAAATTAATCATGTTATGCCATCATTCCAAAATCGTCTATCTATACCAAACCTGCACATTCTTTATTGATTCACGCAGTTATGGCGTAGATAACGTAACAACAAAACCCACATCACCACTAATGTGGCGAAAGATTGTCATTGTAACTGCAATTACTTGGTCAGTCCGGGCAATCCGGGCTTTCTATGTAGCCTATGTTTCGATCAACTAAGATATTATCCGAGCAATATTTATACCAACAGAACATGTGCAAAACAATATAATTAACAATGTAAATTTATGATTACAGCAGAAATTTGCTGAGGTAATGATTACACAAAGTCTATGTCATATATGCAGACCCAGCTAAACACTCGTATGTATACACATGTATTTTGCACTCTGATACTGGTATGCATGTTTATCGTGCAAATATTATGCGGTTAGTGCTCTTTATGAAAAATTGAATTGTGGCAATTATTGTTATCATTTACACGTGCATCTCAGATGTTGACTTGCTAATACATGTCTGCCAAAGTATTGTTGTGCTTCAACCTTGTTCAAAGTGGACATTTTTTTTCTTCTAAGTTTGATATCACACTAGGAATTTACAAAATATAACACACTGTAATTAAGCGTTTGCACTTGTTTTCTGTCTTACAATTTTTTTCTATCGGTTTGTTTTATTTCTCAAGATGTGATTTTGAACTGATAATCAAATTAAAGTCTGAGACAAAACAATAAAGTACGCTGCGTTTAATGCATTAATTGCATTGACAACCAGAAAGGTTAATGACGATGTGACCTCTTTAAATCAACAACTTTTAAGTTAGTGACTTTTGCGTCGAATAGGTTCTTTTTGAAAAGGGAGAACGGGGGAAGGGGGGGGGGGGTAGTTGCTCATGTCCTCCAAAATACACAAAAATGCAAAAAGGATGATAACTGTAGAACTCTATAGTTCTTTTTCTTAGAAGTATTGAAAGTATAATTAAATATCGTCTTATTTGGAATATGACAATAGTGTAGAAAACGTTGATAACGTGGCGAGGTCAGGACGAAGTGTAGAATTCGTAAATTGCATTCTGTTTACAGTGGACTGACATGCAATCTGTGTCGTCAGCGGAAGTGGCTGGGGCCATATACTTGTCTCAACAACTTTCACCAAACAAAAAAACATTAACTGTGAGGAAATTTGGATTATCTACTCAAAAAATAAACATTTATCAATATTCTTTTTTTTCTAGTACATCCTAAAACAGGATAAAGAAAAGGTGTGAATTTATTTTCAAGTTACAGACGTTTCAGAAAATGACAAACATTGCCGGTAAACTATGAATATTTGACCTTCTAACATCAACACTTTTATTTTGAATTTTTAAATTTTTAGTAAATTTGCCATTTCATTGTGTGCTGCATAACATATTGATTTTAGCGTATCTATAGACGATATTAGAAAATATAAATCATTTTTTTAAGTGATTATGATTTTAATACATATTTCAACTCCGATAGACAGAATCACGAGATTTCGCCCGCTTAAATGGACATAGTGATAAAAAAAAATGATTGAGTAGTTTCAGATTTGTGCTTCAGAATTGCCCATTTAATTCCTCTTTTTGGAATAACCAGGGTAATATATTTGCTTCTTCATTAATTCATTAGCATGGCTACAGATACAAAAAACTATAGTAATAACCCTTTGAACAGCTCTAAGCGATTAAAGCTACCTCTTCCTGAACTTTTTTTCTCTTTGTTTTCAAATGGTTAACACATGAAATATCTTTATCCGGTTTTTGAATTGCAATACACAAACCCTTTCTTATCTGGGGAAGCTCAGCCCGGTTGCCTTAATAAACCTATGCCTTTCAAATGTAAAGTCAAATTTATAGTTGACCCATCTTTACCATGTTTTATCCTAAGGTATTCTACGCTTTGTTTCAGTACTTATACACATTTCCATTATATTATGTAATGCCTTATCTGATATATATCTGTTAGCCTAGTCGTTAAGCAATAACATAAATACTAACAAGCATTTGTGTGATCGTCTGACAAGTTTTCTTTCACTTTTCAGCATTTAAAATAAAACTATCTTGAACCCACTCCGAAACAATGCAAAAAATCCTGTTTAATTAACTTGGGTAGTTGAACTTGATATATACATCAACAAATTTGATAGTCAAGGAAAGTTTAGACTCAAAAATTGCACCTTTACGGTAATTCCAGGGGTTTTGTTTAGTAAGTTTCCGAGTTTTTAAATACATGTATTAATGTCATAAGGCCTGTAATGTTTGGATTATTCATAAGAAACAGTACAACATTAATATTGTCAACAGTAAAATAAACGACAGAAGTCAAAATGTTTATATTTTTATTAATTTGTGTTACTATATTTTATATTCTAACCTAAAGATTACCTTAAAAAAAAAGTGTGTGGCAACACATTGAAAAAAAAGTATCAAACTTTGGACAAAATAAGTCCACTTTAATTTTTATATTTTAAATTTTTATTAACCTTGAATAATTCTCGTGAAAATTGAGAACAAAATATGAAGTAGCAAATAAGATTAAACAAATTCCATTAAGATTCATCTCATTTAATAAATTATCTTTTATTAAAATTCTCAATTGTAACATTACAAGTTTAAGCATATAAAATAGCCAGCCATTTAAAAATGCTAGAAAAAATAAGAATAATACACTACCATATAACACATTAACCTAATTGTTTGGTATATTGACACAAAAGAGTATTGTTTAAGGCAACCTTCTCTATCTTAAGAGAAACACAGGAACAAATAATAAATACAGGCGTTGTACATTCTTCACCCTTTCGTGTGTACTTTGTATTATTTAGGTTTAATAATTTACAATTACATTGTATTATTATTTTACACATTAATGATACTACTTGACAGAACAACTTAAAAGATAACATATAAAGTAACAATAAAAAAAATTTTAAGAGTCTCTGTTGAGAAAAAATTAACATGTAGGTTTAGTTGTTAACATCACATCATAGTTAACACTAAACATACCCATCTACACAAGCTATTCATTATATCTACAAATGCTTCTTGTAACAAATTAATTTACACATACGGGTCAGTGCATTCATCTGTAACATCATTAATTAATGAAAACCCAAACAAACAAACAACAAACCAAAAAAAAAAAATAAAAATCAAAGCAATACAAAACAAAAAAGGCCTAAAGATCCAAAACTAACATAATAATTGAATAAACGAAAATACATTCAACAAAATCAGAAAAATGATAACAGAGCATGCATATAGTTTTGGTTTTAAAAAAAGCAACAATTGATTAAACGAATATACCTTTAGCAAAATCATAATATTTCTTTGTTCTTATATTACTGTCACTTACATGTTCAACTCATTTATTTCAACTAAAATCACTTTATTTCCCTCGTGAAATAATAATTTGTTCCATGCAATTTATTTTTTTAACTTGAACTTTAACTCTTGCATAAAAAGTTACTTTCAAACATTTATTCTATCATCACTCTTACTCAACAGAGTTTCAGTGTTACATAAACATAATATATATTGTTGTTTATGAAACAAAACTACAAGAAAAATTAAAGCATCGACCATGCTGCATCATGATGCATATTCAAATAAATCACTAATGATTAAAAAATTATTTTTGAGAATCAGTTCTTTTGTTTCAAATGAAATAACGTCTTCCTGACGAAAAGTATTGTTTATTTTAATAAAAGTTTTAATAATACTTAATATAACCATGCGTATATCTACACGGAGTTGTCAACAGTGTACGTATGAATCAATATCTTACATCGTTACACCAGGGCATTTTTATATAACGTGTATGTTTTGGACCATAATATAACGTTCCTCGTTGAACTGCGATTGTAACCATAGTACACCACTAATATCAAATTTGTTGTCTATTAATTCGTCGTCTGTATCTGTTGTTTCAACTTCAACTCCGAGATTGACATCAGCCCCTGCTTCTATTAACTTTACTACTATACATATATCTCCCTTTTCACACGCAGCTGTAAGCGGTGTGTTACCCCCAGCATTTAAATTGACATTAGCCTTAGCTTTAGTCAATTCCTTCACAATATCTATGCGATTGTTCAAACATGCAATAGTTAGAGGTGTGTTCTCCTCATCCTGTAGATTGACATCAGCACCAGATTCTAATAACTCTTTTACAATATCCAATTCTCCCCAATAGCATGCAGTTGTTAGTGGTGTATTATATACATCCTCGAGGTTGACATTGGAATCAGCCCTTATCAATTCTTTAACTATATCCAGATGTCCCCAAATGCATGCAGTTGTCAGAGGAGTATTGTATTTATCTATTTTGTCAACAGAAGCCCCTGCGTTAATCAACTCTTTAACCGCACTCAAATGTCCCCAAAAACATGCAGTTGTAAGGGGAGTACTAAATCTATCCATTAAATCGACCGAAGCTCCTGCATTAATCAGTTCCTTTACCAAACTCAAATGTCCTTTCTGACATGCAGCTGTCAGTGGTGTTTTATCTACATTGCTAGGATTGAGCTCTGTCCCAGCTTTTATCATTTTTCTAACATCATTGATTCGACCCATTTGGCACGCAACTGTTATTGGTGCAAACACATCCTTTAAGAAATTAATACTGGCCCCAGCGTTAATAAGATATTCTGCTATTCGCATGAATTTTCTATCGTACGCTATTTCTAGTGGTGTTTTAATTCCGTCATCTAAATTAACGCAAGCCCCCCTTTGTATTAGGTATTTTACAACATCAAAATGTCCTTCCGTGCATGCGACTGTTAGTGGTCTCTTACGCCAAGCTTTGAGATTAACAACAGCCCCTGCATTAATCAATGCTGCAATAATTCGCAAATTGCCCTCTTGACATGCCAAAGTTAGTGGTGTATGATCCTTATCTTTCAGATTAACATCAGCCCCTGCTTTGATAACAAACTCAATAAATTTTATAGATCTCAACGACGAAGATATTGCAGTAGTGAGGGGTGTTTTGTGTGCATCCTTTTGATTGACATTAGCCCCCGCTCTTATTAATTCCTCAACCACATCTAAATGACAGTTTTTACAAGCCGCTTTTATTAATTCCTCAATCTCATCGAAATGACAGTTTTCACAAGCCGCTGTTAGTGGTGTTATACCTCCAGCTGCCAGATTGACATCAGCCCCTGATTCTAACAACAATCTTACTGCATCAATGTTTCCCTGTCTGCATACAATTATCAGTGGTGTTTCATCACCTGCTTTCATATCAACGTCAGATCCTGCTTTTATCAACGCTTCCAATATACTTATTTGCAGTTTTATATCAAATGTCCCAAACACTTCACGACTATTGTATAACTCACAAACAGTTGTTAGTGGTGTTTTCTTGCTACCTTCCAAATTGACAACAGCCCCTGCCTGTATTAACTCTTTTACTGCATCAATTTCCATCTGTTCACATGCTACTGTAAGTGGATATTTACACCCAACTCCCAAATTCACATCAACACCTGCTTTAATCAACTCTCTGATAACAGTTACATGTCCTTTCTGACAGGCAATATTAAGTGGTGTTTCATTTCCATCTATTAGATTTATGTCAACTCCAACTTCTATCAATTCTTTAACTAAATTGAAATGGCCAAATTGGCAGGCAGTTTTCATTAAAAACGACAATATATTTTTAGGGTTTGAATAAGCCCATGATTTAATCAATCCTTCATTTTCTCCTAAATGTTTAATTAAACATTTAGATGTACGAGATACGTTGTCATCATCCTTACAGGTGATGGAGTCTTCATTTGTTTTTATCAAGTCAGCTATGGTCAACTGTTTACGAAAACAAGCAGTTAAAAGTTGTGACTGGTTTTGCAATTCCAAATGAATGTCTTTCACCATTTGTCCAACCCCCTCTTCGTCATTCCTATATCTTTCTTGACACACAACCTCCAGGTTTGTTTCTACTTGAGCTGTCAGATTAAAGTCAGCTCCTGCTTTTATGAATTCGTCAACAACATCAGTATACCCTTTCTGACAGGCAACCAGTAATGGTGTTTTGTCTCCAGCCTTCTGATTGAAGTCAGCTCCCGCTTGTAATAAAACTTTAACTACATCAATTTTGTTTTTAAGATATTTTCCAAAGTAAGTGTTATTTTCATAAGAATTAAGAACAACTGTAAGTGGCGTTTTATCTCCAACTTCCAGATTGACATCAGCCCCTGCTTTTATCAACACTTCAACTATATTTGTGTTTCCATCCTGACATGCGATTATTAAGGGCGTTTTATCTCCAACTTTCAGATTAACATCAGCTCCTGCTTGTATCAAGGCTGTAAATCTATATATCGTATGTTCTTCATCGCATATAATAAAATATTTTTTAGAACCTAAAACAGCTGTTAGTGGATTTTCCCCTCTAGCTTCGAGATTGACATCAGCCCCCTCTTTTATCAACTCTTCAAAAACACTGTTATTTATTTGTTTACATGCAATTATAAGAGGTGTTCCGTTTTCTGTTTTAAAATTAAGCAACGCCCCTCTTTTTATCCAATCTTGAACACACCGTAAATCACCGTCATTGCACGCGACCATAAGTGGAGACATTTTCGCATTTATTGGGTTGACATCTGCCCCAGCTTTAATAAGCATTTTAATTATCTTCAAACATCTATTCTGACAGGCAACAGCAAGCGGCGTTCTATGTCCATCGTCTTTACGTATATCAGCCCCTGCCTCAATCAGAAGTCTAACTTTATGATGGTCTCCTTTTTTGCATGCTATAATCAGTGGTGTTTTATATGTTATAGATGTTTTTTTCTGACTTGGATTAATATCAATATCTGCGTTGTTCCGCATTTCAAAATTTTCTGATTGTTCATCACAAGAAGTCCTCGTAGAGGATTGAACCCCGTTCGCAGAGTTTGCATTAGCGTCAGCTTCGATCAATTCATCAGCAATTCTCAAATGTTTAGCATCATATGAAACTTTGTTTCTGTCTTTAAGATATAAATTAGCCCCCGCTTTTATCAGCAATCTCACAGCACTCAAATTATTGTTCATACACGCATCTATAAAATGCTTTCCAAAAGCATTTCCTTTATTGACATCAGCACCTGCTTTAATTAATTCTTTAGCAATATCCCAATGTCCTTTACCACTTGAACAACAATATGATAAATGTGATTGTACATATTTATCATCAATGTTTGGGTTAACATTCGTCCCGGCTCTTATCAATTCCTTTGCAATATCAAAGTATCCATATTTGCAGGCAATGGTCAATGGATTTTGTTCGGAGTGCCAAAAACATAATTGATCATTCATATAAATGTTTAAAATAGATTTATTAACGTATTTTAGCAATATTTTAACGGTATTTATATCACCACTATGACATCCGAGACAAAATAGACGCCATTGTTCAACAGTCGTTTGTTCGATGCAGTTACCGATATCTGATTTGCTGTCTAATTCTCTATCTTCATAACCTGTTCTCGTGCGATCATTGTTCACGATTTCTTCATCTGTGTCGGCAATTTTAAAATAAAGTGAACTCTTTATCTGAATCTTGGTTTTATTTGTAGTTGTTTCAACTGTCGTGCCATCACCTTCAGTCCTCTCTACTTCTGCGCCAGTGTCATCCTCGATCATACCTTGACCACTTTGTTGTTTTTCATTGCATAATATTTGAAAAAGATCATTGATGTTTCCTTTCTGTAACATCATTTGATCTATAATGTGCTGGAGAATACCGTGTTGACCTCGAAAAACAAAGTACGAAATGGCTCTCACGAAATTGCTATGCTCATCATTGTTGATCAATCCGCCGGTGAGCAAATCACACACATCTTCATCTTCAAGGCAGATTTCAAACATACTGTATTTGAAAAGAACATCTTTTTTTACATCTCTTTTATTAGAAAGAAATGCAGTAAATAGTTCGTCATACTGTTTTTCCTTAATTAATGTTTGAAAAGCCTGCATAACAGATGGATGTTTCAGAGATTTAAAAATCCCAATGAATTTCCCATCTTTAAGATCAATAAATAAACGTTCAGCAAACATCGGGAGTTTGGAGTCGTGCAATGTTATAGACAAATGTTCGATGTTCTCTAACATTTCTTCGCTTTCATTGTCATTTATTTCACCGTCCTTGGTGCCTATCTTTATATAGTAAGCAATGAATTCACTACTCATGTATTTCAAAACCAGTTCCGGAAATTGACGACCAAACTGGCATGCAACGATTTCAAACATGGAGTCGTGTATAAAACAGAACTGGTCATCACATGTTTGAGTGTAGGTCCCGTCCATTTCTTGTAGTGCTCCAGTTATTTTAAAACTATCTTTATGACTACTAACTTTGCATTTTCTGAAAACATCGTTTATGTCAATGGGTTTGTTTTCAATTAGTTCTTTCACTAAATCTGTCTCGGACAGTTTGTTCTGATGAAGCATCAATAAAACTAAGGAAAAATAATGCATTTGGTTTCGTGTTTGCATATCGTCAAGTGCATCTTTAATGTATTTTATAGGTGTTATGAAAAACCTATATCCGTGAACATTAAATTTCTGTTCTGAAAACATTTTGCATAAAAATGGAAACATGGCTGATGTTTCAGACATTCTTTTTGAAGGAATCAAACCTACATCCAAACCGTAATTCGCAAGTAAAGAAAGTTTGTCTTCGTCGGATAACTTGTTGTCCTCGCTTTGTAACTTAATAACATTCGCATTTTCGGTCAAGAAACATTTTGACAATGTTTCGTTTCTAAAAACGACCTCTCGACATGTCATAATAATTTTTGTTTTTGACATGTCAGCTGAGATAATTCTATCTTCATACCTTTCTATCATTTCAAACTGTCCGTTATTAAGACCGAACACACCAACCACGTCATCAATGACAAACACTTGTGGACTTTCAGGATCACAGTAATGTTCTATTTTGCTTACTTCTTTAATTGGTAAGATGTCATACCCTTCCTCATTTTGCAGCTTCAGTGCAATGTGGTGGGCCGTGGCTGATTTTCCTGAGCCTGGTGAACCAACAAACGTTACATATGGCTGATTTTTAACTTGTTCAAACATCGCTGGAAAGCTGTGTGTTTCAAAGTATACTTTGTCTTTTTGTTTCCATTCCAAGACAACTTTTTTATATATTTCTAAAAAAAAAAAAAGGTGAACCTTTAAATTACATTTAACCTTTTTCTTTTATTTTTAGACTTGATAATGTTTTCAAGACCCTACTACACTTAAAAAACATTATTTAATAATTGAAAATAATGACAACATGAATCAAAATACTGAGCCATTTTAATCGAAATGTTTTAATAACACTTTTTTAAATTTTTGTTGTTTTAAAAATCAAAATACAAAAATACGACTTTTAAATACGAATTAACGGCACTATTCCTTTTTCTGTAGTAATATTAAAATTAGGGGAAAAAGTTGTAAATATGTTGTATGCAATTGTTTTTGTTTTCAATAAATTTTGTTCACTAGATTATAAGTTTATACACGGGATAATTGTCAAGAACTTCTAGAAAGAGATTAGACAAGGACCCGACCACCATTGTCTGATCTTATCTGAAAAAACTCGCAAATCTATTGATGATCAGTTTTATACAGTTTAAGTATAGAAATGACTAAGCGTTAATGTGGTATAATATCTACAAAACAACACAGAACACAGACTAGTCCAGTTGAAAGGTCCATTGGAACACATGTTTTGCTTTTTAGTTTTATTTTTGATTTAATTTTCACCGATCTTGATATTTCCAAGCATAGAACAATAGTAGTAACCAATTAAAAGCATGCAAGTGTTAACAAATCAAATTTGACAGAAAACTTATCTATCTTTTTTAATTTCTACTGCCTCTTTTCACAATGAGGCAAATCTCACATTTCACTGTTGTCGAATTCCTGAGTCGTAGTTTGGATATCTATTTCTTTATCACCAATAAAACTAATTCCCCAAGATTTCTTGTGTAGTAAATAACGCAACGGCGAAGTGCATGCGTAGATTTTAGTTAATGTGTAAAAATATCACATAAGTTCTATTAGAATGAAAAAGAAACAAGAGGCCCATGGGCAACATCGCTCACCTGAGCAACAATAGGCATGATAAAATCAGCTTAATGAAGTGATAATAAAAAATATGTGGACAATGTAGTATATTACATGCAGATCCTGTATAAATAAAAGCCCATCCACCCCCAGGATATTCTTGCGTTTATGATCCAGTCCCTTTTCAAATAGGATGATTTTATAGTCATATCACATGTTGAGCATTGCAGTTCTCATAAAGATCTGAAACAATAGTTTATAAACGGGATATAAACCTACATCACACTCTCAACCCAGTGTGAGGCCCAAGAATTGTCCCGGGGCCAAAGTCTTAACAATTTTAAAGAATCAGCAATATGTAAAAACGCTTGCATATAAGCTAAACCATAAATGATAACATTTCATTTTCAGTGAACGATTAAAATGGTTTCCCTTGTACAACTAGATCCCCAATGCGGCCCCACCCTACTCCTCAAAATTTTGATTTTAACGAATTTGAATCCACACTATCTGATTTTACTTTCACTTAAGTCATTTCTAGAAAAATGGTTTTTAAGAAGATTTTAAGATTTGTCTCTTACATCTTACTTTTCTCTACATCTTACCCCCGGGGATAATAATTTGAACCAGCTTGAAACTACACAACCTGACGATGCTTCCACACTAGTTTCAGCTTACCTGGCCGATTGGTTTCTGAGAAAAAGATTTTCAAAGATTGACTCTATGTATTCCTATGTAAACATTCGTCCCCTCATTGTGCCCCCCTTTACCCCCGGGAGTCATGATTTTTACAACTTTGAATCTACACTACATGATGATGCTTCCACATAAGTTTCAGCTTTTTATTTACCTACCGCATATACACAGAACTTTGGAATTTAACTGCCTTACCTAAGATTTAAAGAATATATAATTTTTTTTATTTCATTAATACTTAGTACACCCACCATGCTATAATAATGCTCTCTCCCTTTCTCTCTCTCTCTCTCTCTCTCTCTCTCTCTCTCTCTCATATTTGTTACTTGAGTTTCGGTTCTTCTCAATCGCTAAGAAGCTTATTTATTTTTCAAATGAAGCGACCTTGATTTCTTTTGTGTTTCGTTTAAAGTTTATCAAGATATAGATGCAGGTCTGAGGGGGCTCCTGGTCTAAGAAATGGAAGGACGATCATAATAAGTACAATTTACAGGGCACAAAAAAGTGTGCTAGTTTTGGACTGATCAACCTTATTTACACACAAATTATGTGGAAAATAATTGTAACATTGATGGTTGAAAATCAATAACATTTATTATTTTCAAAAACTCTGCATAGCAAAACACTGATATGTTTTTTGTTTAAAACATATATGTGGAAAATAATGTAACATTAATGGTTGAAAATCAATAACATTTCTCTTTTTTAAAAACTGTGCATAGCAAAACACTGATATGTTTTTTGTTTAAAACATATTTTCTTGTTGCTATGAAATTATCCCAATATTATTTCACAACATGGCATGAAGCCAGTATTATTATTTTTCAAATTCAATCATTTCAGGCAAACATGTAAGTCCCTAAAAGCAATAATGTCATTTTGCAAATTTTAGAACAATAATCGATATATGCATACAATTTACTTCATTTCTGATTGTTGCAGAAACTTTGCTCTAAAATAAAAATGTGGTGTAATATCAAGTTACATTGATATTTACAAACCTTTCACATTCCATGGAACTGCTGTTTTTACCTTTTCTTTCATTTCCTCTACAAAGAAAAAATGAACTGAATTTATATAATTTCATGTAATTTTTTTTTTTCAAAATATATATATACAAAATACAACCACAACAATTACTTTCAAAGGGAATTAAACTGAATGTAGTTGTTTCTATAAATGATACCGAATTGTATTTAGAAACAGGTTCTTTTCCAAACATTTACCGGTACTCGTTATTGCAAATAACATCTCAATAGCTTTTTCATAGAAAACTTGAAATATTGATAATATAATAAACGACAAAGTTAGCTTTTCTTCTTACCAATCATAATTTTAAAACCTATCTTTCATAAAAAAAAAAAGTAACACCTGTTTTTACCATATATTTTACTGATTAATATATAATCCCTATTAATTGCCTTTCGGGAATAATTATAGAGATATCTTCCTAAGAGCATAGTTGTAAAATGAGAATTCAACTTAGATAAATATAAACAAGTGTGTTTTACCTAGCGCTCCTTCCCATCTATAAGTGAAATTTTAGATGTATTTACCCTGTTTACATAGTTATTCACCCACTTCTTCCAAATGTCTCAATTTACGGTACATTTAGGATATGTACATTACATTAAAATTTTACATTAAAATAGCATCTGCTATAATAAATATATACTTTTGAAATGAAAAAAACACAACATAATGAGTTGTACCTTTGTGTTGTATTTATGCATCAAATATGTAGAACAAGAGTATAGCGTCCTTGTATGCTACACACACGGATTTAACCAGATTTAGACCATGAATAAAACAGGTTCGTCATTCAAGACCTTTATTAAAACCGGAAAAAACGTCACACATAATACAGGGGCAATAACCCATCATAACACAGTAGGGGATAGCATAGAGTTGTCTCTCTTAGAATACGTAATGTAAATTACAAACACTACATCCCTTCCTTTCTTGCAATACAACTATGTACCAATTGAAATAACTTCTAAAAAGTAATCAATTAAACACATATGCAGTGCCATACTAATTTGTACATTGGCACAAATCATTAACTTGTGTTGACAAAGACATAATAAAAAAATTCCAAATTTAACATGAAGATTTCCTATTACATTTTACCAATACCAGAATGCCAATTCAGTTATTTCCCAGGAAGTTATTAATACATAGAAAATCCCTCAAATCTGGATGGCAGTTTCTTATTTCTTACAGGTCTACTTTGAACACCAACAGTTTCACTACTTGTATCATTGGACATACTGACAGACTCGGTACTACACTGACTTTCTGAGTTACAACTTACATTGGTACTTGGATATGTCTCACAGTTATCATCAACTCTCTCATCATGTTCAATCAATTTTGGTTCATTTGACAAACAATTACGTTCTCTCTCATTGAATTTCTTTAAATGTGTAACATTTCGTTTGTACTGTACACCTTCATCTGATTCAATAACTACACTATTGCCTTTCATGTCAACAACTTTAAACGGTGATACGTTAAATGGTGTGGATAATTTGTGTTCGCGATCTTGTTTAACAAGAACTTTAGCACCCGTATGAATATCGGATTCAACCGCTCTTCGACGTTTATCGGAATACATTTTGCCCTTTTCCTTCTGTTCCGCATCGCGATCGCGTACTTCAAGATCATCAATATTGTCGTCAAAAAGTTCGGGTAACTTTGTGCGAAGTTTGCGACCAAACAGTAACTGGGATGGACTAACACCAGTCGTCGTGTGCGGCGTATTGCGATACATCACAAGAAATTTATCAATTTCCGCTTTCCAATCTCGGCCTTCAGCGTGAGCAATTCTAACACGTTTCAGTATTGATCTATTTTGGCGCTCAACTTCACCATTCGTCTGCGGCCATAGAGGAGTCGTTCTGTGGTGGACAATACTGTTGTCCAACATGAAATCTTTAAAATGCTGACTCACAAACTGAGGACCATTATCTGTGTGGATTGATAACGGCAACCCTGAGTTAGAAAGAACTTTGAAATCAATGCTGTAATATTCTCAGAAGAAATATTTTTCGTGATTGCGACTTCAAAATACCTACTATAGTAATCAACTAGTACTAATATGTACTCCTTACTCGGTAATGGACCTAAGAGATCTGCGGCAAGATTGCCCAGGCGCAGAAGGCAACTCGGTGCGCTTCATTGGTTCGGGTTTACTAGGTTGACTTACTAACTGACACCCGTAACAACTTCTATAAAGCGTTTCAACACATTTGTCAATCCCTGGCCACCAAACTTTACTTCTTAATCGTGATTTCATTGCAACTATGCCGGGATGTCCTTCATGCGCAAGTTGAAGAACCTGATCGCGCAATTGTGCTGGAATTACAATTGCAATTAGAGTTCATTTCATGCAAAAGTTCATCAATGGTTGGAATAGGATGACGAACTCTCTTGACGGCGGTATTGGCCTGGCGCATGTCTACGCACAATCTGATGTCATCACCTGAATGTTTCGGAACGCACACAACGGGCGACACCCAAGAACACGGCTCTTCAACGCGTTCAATGATGTCCGGGTCGAGCAGATCATCTACCTTGTTAGCGAGTTTGTCACGCAAACTATACGGTATCAGCCTCATTGGTTGAATCACTGGCTCAACATCTGGATCAATCGGAATTTCTAGTTGAAACGATTTCAACTTCCCTACCCCCTTGAAGCACTGAGGGTACTTATCAAACACCGAACGGTTATCTGCGTTGACGGCATTACTAACACTGCGCACGATCTGTAGAACACCCAACTGTAGAGCTGTATCACGACCAAGTAGGGCCTGTCCCTTCCCGTCGATGACCACGAATTCCACATTCGGTATAACGGTTTGATTGTATTTCACGGTTGCTGTAAATATGCCAGCTACCTTTAGGGGCTCTTGACTTCCATAAGCGAAGAGTTGCTTGTCAGCTTTGGATGAAACACATTCGATGCGCTTGTCCTTCAGACTGTTCCATAACGGCATCCCCATAATGTTACAACTTGCTCCTGAGTGGATAATCATACTGAGGTCAACACCCCCAATATTCACAACGAGGCCATCATCTAACACAGAATTACGGACACTAAATGCGTAAGCTTTGTCCTCATCGCCTTGATCTGGCTGCTCTGTGATGTTATGAACTCTCCCGTGTTTCCCCTTAGCACTCCAGTTTTTGGTTTTACACTGTCGTTCAAAATGTCCAACTTCATTACACTTACGACACTTTTTCCCCTTAGCAGGACATCTAGGTTCATTCCGTAAGTGCCCTTCATAACCGCAACTGTAACATTTACTGTTAGTCTTTTTCACAAAATGTCTCTTATTCTGAACACTGACCTTGTTGACAACATTGCTACTGGCTCCTTGGGGTTGATTTTCAATTGATGTGGCTTGTCTCTCAGAGTCTTCCATAGCTCTGGCGATTTCACGGACTTGGTCGAGAGTGAGTTCTCTACCCTTCTCAAGTAGTTTACGGCGCAAGTTATGATGTACGCACTTGTCGATAATCTGCTCACGTATCCTCTCGTCTATTGCGTCACGGTTCCCAAATTCACACGTTTCTGCACGCTGACATAATCGGGTTATGTACTGTTCAATAGTCTCCTGTGTGGACTGTGCCTTGCTTCGAAAAACAGATCTCTCATAGGGAACATTTGCTTGGGGCTTCAAATATTTGTCCAAAGCGTTCAGCGCTTTTGCGTAAACGTTATCACCGGTACCTTCCGGTAACGTAAAGAAAATGTCTTGCACGTCCATACCTGCTGTATGTAGAAGCAAAGCCTTTGCCTGAGCTGCACCCTCTATCCCTTTTCCTGTTGCATATAATTCAAACGCCCGACGCCATCTTTGCCATTTGGATGCAATGCCAGTTACATCAGAAACATCAAAATGTGGAAGTCCATGCAAATCATGCATCAAAACACCTGCCATCGTGATCCTTAAGCGTTAATTATCCTCATTGCCAATTTTATGTAGCGTCCTTGTATGCTACACACATGGATTTAACCAGATTTAGACCATGAATAAAACAGGTTCGTCATTCAAGACCTTTATTAAAACCGGAAACAACGTCACACATAATACAGGGGCAATAACCCAACATAACACAGTAGCAATTAGCATTGAGTTGTCCTTCTTAGAATACGTAATGTAAATTACAAACACTACAAAGAGGCCCATGGGGCCATTACACTCACCTGAGCAACAATGGGCGTTCAAAAGATATTGTGCCATATGGCCCTCGGTAGAATAACAAAAAAATAAATATTGTAAAGTATTCGAATTTTACACTTATTTTTGCATACACGTAATCTTTGACATTGTACCTTCAAGAATTACTGTTTTTACACAGAATAAGAAAATCCTACGCAAGATATAGAACTAAATATTTGGTAGGGGTACACTTTTATATAACTTCTAATTCCCTGTACTTTCGTTCTGCCCCCCTCCCCCACTTAATAAACGATCAAAATATATGAGAGCATATAGGTACATTTTTTTCCTCAACCACTTACTAGTTATTGTATTTTTTTAAATATAATAGCTATTGTATTTTATCAAACAAATCCTACATGTATATATGTGAAGAAGAAAATTGCACCTCAATGCGCTCAATTTCTCAAATTAAAAATATTCAACAATTTAATTTGTCTTCTCCATTATAATTAAATGACTGTTGTTTAGAATTATGGAATACGAGTCTTGGTAAAATGGGTAAGCAAACCCGGGCCGGGGCAAAATAAAAGCCGGGGCATATCGGCAATCGTCAATTCCAATTACGCATAATTTTGCAGCAATATTTACAGCGAATACAAATATACTGGTCAGTAAATATCTTGAAATGTTAATGAGATTGGCAGATTAATAACTGTCAATGTTTTGTTTTGGCCTGGCCTGGTCATGCCTACCCATTTTACCAAGACTCAAGGATGCTATAAATTGCTTCAAACACGCCTTTTCTTTCTTATCATTTTCATAATAACTCAGATTTGAAACAGAATTAGCCCATAATTTTTGCAATTTATATTTTCCTTCCCATAAGGATTATTCATGCTAAATCACGTTGAATTTGCCTCAGTAGTTCTTGAGAAGAAGATTTTTTAAAATGCACCCCCCCCTTTTTTTTTTTTTACAGTTTTGAGGTTTTCTTCGCTTTCAATGAAAACTTTTCTTTCATTTCTGCAATTTATATTCATCTTTCAATAAGAATGCTTTGAGCCAAGTTTAAATGAATTTGGTTAAGTGGTTTTAGAGAAGAAGTTCAAAATGTGAAAAGTTTACAGATGGACAGACAGACGGACAGACAGACGGTCGGACAGACAGATGGACGGACAGACGGACGATGGACAAAATGTGATCAGAATAGCTCACTTGAGCTTTCAGCTATGGTGAGCTAAAAACGTAAAATTTGAGCAGTGGATTTAAATCATAAAGTGTCCCCAGCTAACTGGGGGTATTTGATTCAATTAAAGGCAGGCATCACACTGGTAGGTTTTTTTATCATGGTTAAAAAGGGAATAGACGGCATGTATATTTGTCCCTGAAAACGCTACAGTACTAACAATTCATTCAATTTATCAAAATAGGTCAAATTTTAGTGTCTGTAATTAGTGTTTTTAAATATGTTTGAAAATTGACTCTAGGAAATTGCCACAAGTTTAATAATATTAGGTGAAAGATTTCAAACTACTGCTTTTTATGAAAATCAATACATACGAGGAGGGTTACTACACATGCAAATGTATTTCTAAGTGATGTGGTGCTTTTATGATAATAATATCATGTAGTCCAAGAACCATGCAGTATTGAATAAGGTTTCGTATTAAATGAGTTTGAACAACAATTGACCTCTAAATGATTATAAGTTGAGATGTTTTGCTGAAGAAGAACTATAATGATATGAATCTATGTTAATTAAATGAAATAAAGTGGAAATGGTGGGTTCATTAAATGGCCATATCTTTCTTAAAACTCAATGGAATTGACAATATGGGGTATACCTTTTTTCAGAACTGCATAGGCTTTCTTTTTTTCTAAAAAAAATTCTAAGACAAAATGCCTTTTAATAGAATGTTAGAGTAAGCAGGCAAGTTAAGGTGAAATAACACATCATTACAAAATAGCTGACCTTTGATCAAAACGATATTTCATTTTATTAAGAGGACATAATTGACGGCAATATGTATCTTACTCAATAGCCTAGTGGATAAAATGTGAAGCTTGTGACCCGTACATCCCGAGTTCGAATCCCACAGGGGCTTTTTTTGTTACCTACTGAATTGAATTTTTTAGACATTTATATTTTTTTAACCCAAACTGCAAACGTTTTTGACATATGTACACTTTATTTATCAGTATATCTTTCATTCTCTGATTCAAATAATTTATTGTCAATTTGAGTGACTTTTTTCAGGTGTGTAAGTCCACCTTAACCCTATAAAATAATTACAACACTTTTTTAACCTTTGGACTATGTTTTATGATAATTATATACATTTACCTTATTAATATACACATTTAAAGGAATTAAAAATGGTATTTTTGAATTAAGCCATAACATTGTACTTGTATAGTGTTTTAAATAGACAGTTAACAAGAAAAAAAAGATTTGGAAAACTGCAGACTGTATAAGATGGAACACTGGAAATGATATAGATGTTCAACATATAATTCTATTAATATTTCACATTTTTAAACTTACCAAAGCAAAAATTTCTTTTTTCTTTATATGAGGAAGTTGAAATGAATTACCGGTATGGGTAACCGAGTGATTAGCAAGTGGTTAACTTGGTTAACACAGTATTAGCTAACCAATGCAATAAATTGCTTTTGATCAACAGAATTTAACCACTGCATTAGCAAATCACTTGACTAGGATTTATCACGTCATTATCGTTAACACGGTGTTAGATTTAACCACTTTTCAAACAAGAGGCCCATAGGCCACATTTCTCACCTGAGCAACAACAGACATAATACATGTAAAATCAGCTTTACGCGGTCATATACAAAACATCTGAACAATGCCGTATGATAGATCCTGTATAAAAAAAACCTGCATATTCTTATGTTTATTATTGAGCCTCTGTAGCAGGATGATTTGACAGTCATATCACATATTGAGCATTGCAGTTCTCAAGAAGATGATCAGACTTAAACAACTGTTTATAGATGGATTATAAACCTATATCAAAATCTGAACCCTTATGGGGCTGAAGAATTGTCAAGAATTGTCAAGAGGCCAAAATCTAAACAATTTTAAAGAATTAACAATACTGGCACTGTACCAGTTATCGGCTAAAATTTAACATTTTCTTTTCGTAATTCCTTATTTCTTGATATTTTTGGATAAAACTTGACATACTTTAAAAAGTAAACTCCTTATTTATAAATCTGTTAGTTTATATCATTATTTAGAACCCAAAACATCTTTTTTGTGCTTTTAAGCGCGCCCCGAATTTGCCGAGTTTTTACGATTTACTGTACCAGTTATCGGCTTCGTGATAATAACATAGTAAAATCCGTGTTCATGTCGATTTTATACTCTGCTAAATGTAGTTTGAATTATGACCCTTGTGGGGTCAGACTAAAGTAGTCGGGGTCATGATACATTATAAACAAAACTCATCAAATTATTCTTTTATTATCAGACGGTAATACACCAAATCCTAAACTAATCAAAGCATAATTATGCAATCAGGCGTTCAATTGCGCTACGAATCTGTCGGAAATTTGTGAATTCCTTTTGTTTATAAATGTTAAATGTATTGATTTTATATGTGAAATCAAAGAAGGTATATAATAACGTATCACAAAGAGGTAATATTCTATTTTTAACTTATTACGTCACTTTCCCCACTGCTGAAAGTGCAAAGATGTAAACTTAGCGGTAAACAATGATCGTTTAAGCTCATGTATAAAACATATTCAAGAAAGTTTTCAAGCAAACTTACTTTTCTTTATTCGAAAAAGACGACTGAATTAAAAAATCTTGGATTGTTGCGTGCTTTAAACCCGAACTCTCAGTTTAGCCGATAACTGGTCTTAGCCGATAACTGGTACAGTACCAGTATGTCTAAATGCTTAAATAAGGTAAAGCCATATACAATAACATTAGAGGTTTTAATTGAGTGAATAATTTTAATATTTATTCCTTTGTAAAATTGGAACCCCCCAACCCCCCAGCCCCCTGGTGGCCCAACCCTACTCCTGAAGATTATGATTTTGACAAATTTTAATCTCAATATCTGTACTGACAAAAGATACAGCTTTTCTAGACAAACTGTGTTTTAGAAGATACTTTTTTTAAAAATGTCCCTATAAACATATTCCTATGTAAACATTATGCACCCCCTCCTTCCAATTGTGGCTCCACCCTACCCCCGGGGGATCGTGATTTGAACAAACTTGAATCTTCCCTATCTGAGGATGCTTCCACACAAGTTGCAGCTTTTCTGTTCAATCAGTTTTCTGAGAAGAACATCTTAAAATATTTTTTTCTATATATTTCTATGTAAAATTCGACCACGCAATGTGACCCAACCCTACCCCCACAGATCATGATTTGAACAAATTTGAATCTACACTACCTAAGGATGCTTCCACACAAGTTTCAGCTTTTCTGGCTGATCAGTTTCAGAGAAAAAGATTTTAAAGGATTTACTCTATATATTCCTAATATGTAAAAATTTTACCCCCCCCCCCCATTGTGGCCCCACCCTAACCCTGGGGATCAATTGAACAAACTTGAATCTACACTTAGTCTACCTGAGGATACTTCCACACAAGTTACAACTTTTCTGGGTGATGAGTTTCATAGAAGATTTTTAAAGATTCACTCTATATATTCTTATGTAAAATTGGATCCCCCCCCATCAGTGTGGCCCCATCCTACCCCCGGGGATCATGATTTTTAAAAACTTGAATCTACACTACCTTAGGATGCTTCTACACAACTTTCAGCTTTTCTTGCCAAATAAGTTTTGATAAGAAGATTTTTCAAAAATACCAATACATTTTCAATGATATTTTATTATCTCCACTTGAAAGAGGGCATGACCCTTTATTTTAACAAACTTGAATCCCCTCTGCCTATGGATGCTTTGTACCAAGTTTGGTTGAAATCGGTGCAGTGGTTCTGGAGAAAAAGTTGAAAATGTAAAAAATTTACAGGCAGACGGATGGATGAACAGACAGACGCCAGACAAAAAGTGATCTATAAAGCTCACTTGAGCTTTCAGCTCAGGTGAGCTAAAAACAGGGCCCATCCATAAAATGCTCTTCAAATAGTTTATGACAAATCACTATATTTATTTATTTTTTTTTTTGGGGGGGGGGGGGGTGGGGGTTGTGGAATGTCCATTTAAGCTTGTTGGGTTTTTGTATATGGCTTAAAAATCTAATGTGTACTGGGATTTTTTTTGCATTACAAACGACATAACAGTACCCCGGGTGATGACGTTAAAAAGTGTCTTGGGTACTTCCGAATAGGGAAAAGATTAAAACATATGATATGTCAAAAAAAATATTTTTAAAATATTGGTTTAATAGGTTTAAATTGTACTCTAATGGCAGGTATGTATAATTTCATTATATTGTTAAAAAGTGAGGGGAAATAATTAGTGCTAAATACTTATTTGAGCTTTAATTCTGTCCTATACTCTGTCCCAAGATATTTTGGATTCACATTTGGCTCAATTGCTTGATATTTATAAATACCTCGGGATTCAAACGATGTTCATTCAAAAGTATGAAAAATTTCCAAGATTTCTCAGTCCAAACGCCCCTGTTAGGTTATCAGGTTTCAATACAATGCTAAAAAATGTGATGTCTACGGAGATTTTGTATTGCAGCAAGCCCGGATGATAACGTTGAAATATTGCGCGATGTATTCCGAGTGTATTCCGAATGGAGAAAAGATGTAAACATTCCCCATTATAAATCTCCGTAAGGAATGTGTTTTCGTTCCTGTGATTTTTTCCGAGTGAAAGATGATAATGTGTCAATGAAATTATCTTGGAAAATATCCATTTCAACTATTTCAATTGCAGTTCTTTCACAGGTAAGTGTATTTTTACTAAAAATCGTCCAAATGCGCTGCATAAATATCTTGGGACAGACTATAGTGGGGGTTTGATCATAAAGACCTGCTGAATCTCCTAGCAGGAGGCAGCCAGCGCAATAACCACTTGGTCATCTGGTAAACAAATTAAAAATAAATAATTTCAAATACGAACGGAACCTAGTGCGATGGTCGCACACACGATTTTTGAGATAGATGAGAAATACAGTACAAGAGGCCCATGGGGCCACATCGCTCACCTGAGCAACAATGGGCGTTCAAAAGATATTGTGCCATATGGTCCCTCGGTAGAAAAACAAAAAAAAAATATTGTAAAGTATTCGAATTTTACACTTTTTTTGTATACATGTAATCTTTGACATTGTACCTTCATGAAATACTATTTTTTACCAGAATAAGATATTTCTACGTAAGATATAAAACTAAACATTTGGTAGAGGTATACTGTTAAGTTGTTAACTTCCAAATCCCTATATTTTCGTTCTGCCCCCCCCCCCCCCCCACTTTGTAAAGCGATCAAAATTTATGAGAGCATATAGGTACATTTTTTTCATCAACTACTCAGTACTTACTAGTTACTGTATTAAAAAAAAATAATAGTTAATGTTTTTTATTTTAAAAACCCTACATGTATAGATGTGAAGAAGAAAATTGTACCTCAATGTGCTCCATTCCTCAAATTAAAAACATTCAAAAATTTTATTTGTCTTCTCCATTATAATTAAATGACTGTTATTTACTTCGCGTACAAACCAGGATAATTTTCCGCTGTGATATTCTTAGGAATAGCGATAATTACTTCATCCCCGCAACAGAAATGTGTCAGAAATATGGAAACTGTTTTAAAGATGTCGTTTTTTATTTACTCGTGTCTGAAAAACTATCAAAATTGATGTAGATTTCACATTATTTATTGTATAAAGAGAGGGCCCCAGAGAGTAGATATATACAGATTACTGTGGAATCATTAAATTTCGTGGGGGCCAATTTTCGTGGATGACTTAAATTTTACAGGTTCGTGGGGACGTAATTTCGTGTATTCATATATATCTACAAAAGGGAATATGACTTTATTACTAGTACCCTAATTCATCAATTCGTGAAGGATGTTATTTCGTGGATGAGAGGTACCCACGAAGTCATCAAAAAATAAGCCACCACGAAATCTAATGACTTCACAGTATCATTCTTTTATTTTGTTTGTACAAGTATTCAACATACTCTAATTCATATTTTCTAATGTTCAACCAAAATTTCAGCGTCAATTGTAGAATTGTAAGCAAGATACAGAGCTCACAGTTCGCCTAGGTTTGATTCATATTTTGTTCACATGAGTTTATTACATTCAGCTTATGATTTTTAACTTGGTATTTCCTATTCAGCATTTAAAATGGAAAAAAAAGAATGGCCTAAGATTTTATATTCTTTTATTCACTCAAGACCAGTTCACTGGTATTTGAGGTTCAAAATCAGTTTATACAAATGCACACAAACACAGTGAAGGATCACATGTACAGTAGGAGTAATAATGACGAAAAAATGTTAAGTTTACAATACAATAAGATGTTGAAGTTGGTTTCTGAACGAACAGACTTTGAAAATTTTCTTAATAAATATTGACAAATTTTTTACTTTTTTATTCTTTAGTTTTTAAGATCTGTGTACAAACATAGAAGTGTGTGCAAATCTCTGTATCTTGCTTATAATTTGAAGCTTAACACTCAAATATGGTTAGTAAATAGAAATTGAAAACAATTAAACACAAGAAACATTCACTATAACAAATAAAGAACACAATTTATTTTTTTCGAAATGAATCATATATATACATGTATATACATACATATTTCCGTCAGCAATGTCAAACTTTAATTAAACTGAATAAACTCGAGAAAATGCCGAGCATCGCAACAAAACCTATTGCATTAATCTACCATTACGCAAAAGATAATGCCGATCGAATTACCGATAGAATGAATTGTATTTCATTATTTTTTGTTACATCAGATTTTGCTTAATTTGCGCAGGTAAACAGTTAACTGTTTGATTTACCAAAGTCTCTGTTTGATTTGATACGTAAAAATCACGAAATAATACAGACGATAGTTCCCAGGTTACAAGCAGAAATAATGAAAACGAAACGAAAATCGGAACAAGCTTATACCAACGTCATGTGTGAAAACTGTCAACGCATTGAAATATTTAGCCTCAATTTACTTCATAAAATCGGCAACAATATATTTTGCATGTTTCAAAAATTTCCCTTCATACGCGAACTGTTGCACAACAAGCAAATTCATCATAGTCAGATCGACCCTTTTTCGTATAATGTCATGGCTGCTTTAAACATAGAACCTCGTTTTAGAAGTATGGAATACGAGTCTAGGTAAAATGGGTATGCAAACCCGGGCCGTGGCAAAATAAAAGCCGGGGCAGATCGGCAATCGTCAATTCCAAATACGCATTATTTTGCAGCAATATTTACAGCGAACACAAATATACTAGTCCATCAAAAATCCTGAAATTTTTAATGAGATTGGCAGATTAATAACTGCCAATCTTTGTTTTGCCCAGACCAAGTCTTGCCTTCCCATTTTACCGGATGCCGGATTACCGGATGCCGAACCCGAAGCTATTAAACTGATTGAAACACGCATTTCCTTTATTATTATTTTCGAAATAACTCAGATTTGAAACAGAATTAGCACTTAATTTTTGCAATTTATATTTTCCTTCCCATAAGGATAATTTATGCTAAACTACGTTGAATTGGAATCAGTAGTTCTTGAGAAGAAGATTTTTAAAAATGCACCCCCCTTTTTCTACAGTTTCAAGGTTTTCTCCGCTTTGAATACAGATCGGACTTTTATTTTTGCAATTTATATTCGCCCTCACATAAGGATGCTTTGTGCAAAATTTGGTTGAAATTGGATAAGCGGTTTTAGAGAAGAAGTTCAAAATGTAAAAAGTTTACAGACGGACAGACAGACGGACAGACGGACGGACAGACGGACGACGGACAAAATGTGATCAGAATAGCTCACTTGAGCTTTCAGCTCAGGTGAGCTAAAAACATTATTCTGAGAGGATTCTAGGCGATACCTGTTTCTGAGAGAAAAACACACTATACATAAAAACTTTATAGGAAACATCTTTTTCAAATGTCCTAAATAAAGCTATGTGTAAGGAATTTTTTATTTACCTTCTAATGATTTTATGACCGATGTGTATTCATCAATTTCAACAGTACGCCCTTTAAGATCTGACAGTTGTTGTAAAAAGTCGGAGCTGCACCCGTTTGCTGTTGTAAAACTCTGAATCCTCTTGACGACATCCTCTAAATCACTCCAAATAGCTTCAAACTTCGTATCATCAAGCTCTCCAGAGTTTACATGTGCCACATTTTCGTTTCTAAACTGTCTGATACGTTCGATGTCATCTCCAGGCTGTGTGTCAATCGCTTGTGGATCCTTTCCCCATCCGTTTGTGGGTGTCAGTGCCCTCGGGCAGAGATTTCTTATAAGTTTATAAAGCAAAGTAACATCAAACTGACTATAAATAGGAAGATAAGGCGATGTAAATCCACATTTCTTTAGTTGCTCGGAATTAAGTTTATATGGTCCGCTCGTTAAATCATTGGACTGTCTAACTTTTTTGCAAAGATCGCTTGGTTTGATGTAAATATCCAATATGTCTATAAGAGGCTGTTTGATAACATCCACACATGCTAAAACGAGGTGGGCAAAATTTAGTTGCTTTGGTGATAAATTCGTAGAAGTCATTCTAGTTTTAATTATCATTCAGCTGTCATATCTGTAGTCCATATTTCTATTTTTTTGTTTTATGACCTCTCTTCTCTGTATTCTGAAAAAAACAGAATGTTTACATTATACCCCATATGTGTATTAACTGCAAAACAGTAGGATTTCAAGAATGACCGAAAAGCATTTTGTAAAAGCTGCAAATTAAATGTTTACCTTTTCTTATCTATACAACATTGTTTATTGCATTCTTCACAATGAGATGTTTATCCTGTCTTTCCTTTATTGATTTAAGTGTTGAAATCAACCTCCCGGATATTTAATTTTCTGGTTCTAAAAAAACACAAAAATATCAATGAAAGATTTAAGAGTTACCGATCATGAAGCAGGGCAGATGTATGCATTGGAGCGGCCAGAGAAACAGACAGACACATAGAAAGGCAGACATCGGACCAAACGTGATCAGAAAAGCTCACTTAATCTAAATAATATTTAGCTCAGTTGACAACTAAACCCTGTGCAAAGGCCCTACATAAACTAAATATGGTTCAAGGATGGGGATGTTCAAAGTTATCAAAATATATCATCATTTTCTATTTCAGGAGGGGGTGTTAAACACAGCTCCTTGGGTCATGTACTTTACAACACTTGATGCATCATAGTGACCATAGGCATCGGAACGTAACCATTAGGCACAAGGCATCAGGGACTGAGGGTCCATCCCCCCCCCCCACCCCGTAAACCGTCTTTGGTTCCGACATATACAGGTTTTCCAGAATCAAAATATGAGGGCTTGCGAAGAGAAGTAGATGTAGGCTATGCCTGTCCACTTCTCAAAAGAGAATAATGCAAATAGGAACTTTCTTTGTTAATGAGTTTGTATGGAAAATTATTTGATACTGTAATAGCCAAAAAATCCCAATGCAGCTTTAAGAGAAAAAAAAGATCCCTTTCTTCTTATTATAACTCATATAAACATAAAAAGTCTCTACACTTACTTCATAGGTGTCTGAACCGGGGGGCTGGCTAGGGGGGCTTACCCCCCACCTTTTTTTGCAAAGTGAGACCTAACATGCGAGTAGCCATTATTGCCGAGTACCCATTCTTGCCAATTGTTTTAAAAACAGCAAGATTTTCGCTATCTATTCGTAGTTTTCAGCTACAAACCAAAATATTATAAATAAATAATAGAATTTTAAGACACTATCAGAGTTGGGAATGAAGAAAATCTACTTCAAACAGTTCGGAACCCACCTTAAAAAAGGTTAGCCTATGTAAATGTATCTCAGCTGTATCCCTGCGATGACACATGCCACTGAATCTTTGACTTGTAATCCACTTTGATGACAGGGCATTATTTGTTTAGGTCCAAATTCGAGGAATATTTACCTCCGTGTTATGATTTTTGACAAAAATACGCAAGATACAATTCCTACTACACAACATTTAAGAAAGAAAACCAAGCGTCTGCTTGCTTGTAAGACACCATTTTGTTTGCAACCTGAGGCGGATCAAAGATTTATCCATACGCACCTGCAGTGTTAATCAGAGGCATTGCTAATAACTTTCTGTTACTTTCATACACATTATTTCTTTTACCGGACAAACTAAAACTTTTTTTAAAACACTTTTATCATATAAACAACGCATTTCTTTAATTTTTAATCATTTCATGATTTGTCCCAACACATGCGAAGCACGTTTCCCTGTTAGTGTGCATGTGGCCGCAGGGAAATTGAAAAGAATACTGCTTATAATCTGATTGAATTGCATTTAACATATAATTTTCTATGTTATATTTTTACATTTTATCTTATTTTGATAGATTCTTTTAAATTTTTGAACTTTTTACCAATTAATTACTGGGGAATAACGAAAAGATATGAGCGGCAATAATGGGTACTCGAACTTCCTGTAAATCAAAAGTCATGGGTTTAATTTTAGGCAGAAATAAGTAAATATTGATGAAAATAAAATAAAATTTATACCTCAAATTAAATAAATGAACAGTGCAGAGATTTGCGTAAAAATATTTTCAAGACAGCTTACATGAAGAGAGTAATAGAGAATAATTGTGTATTTTTTGGCAATAATGGGTACTCGCACGTTACCCATTAGGCACATAACATGATACAGGGTTCAGAGCCCGGCCCACTTTTTCTCGCAGCAAAGATAATTGTTCCTTAATTTACCTTGAAAAGATGGAGGAGTCAAAGGTAATGGTATAATACCCCCCCCCCCCCCCTTTAGGTATAATAGCATAGCCCCCCCCCCCCATTTTGGGGGAATTAGGTTTTGCTTGTCAAGATTTTTGAGGATTAGCCCCCCCCCCCCCCCCCCTCCCCCCCACTTTCGATTTGCTTCCGACGCTACTGAACTTTCATGTATAATACACAAATTGAATACTGAAGTGATTTCCGCAGTCAGGTGAATTAGTACCAAATCACTTGTATATAAAATAAGGTGTATTATGTGTATAACGATCACAAATAACAACACAATCAAGATCAAACCTTCGCGTTGCTTCTAGCTTCTCTGTTGTGAAGATGGCTTCTCTGGACCAAAGTCAAGCTAGCACGCACTAACTTCAACGCACTAACTCCGTTCTAAATATGCTTATCGACTAGTTTTTCGATCCCGACGGGAAAATATCCCTCGGTAAATAGGCGCAAGGCGCCTAAACTAGGACTTGTGACAATTAGGTGACCCCGGATTCCTGAGGGTGGGGGTCCTGCCCGGGGGTGACCGGTCTCAGAACCTTCAATAATTATGCCGTTCTTGGCGCCACGGCCCCCTGAATAATCGTTATAATAACTATATTATCATATTATATAGGGACATAAACAAGGCGCAGGGCGCCTAAACTAGGACTTGTGACAATTAGGTGACCCCGGATTCCTGAGGGTGGGGGTCCTGCCCGGGGGTGACCGGTCTCAGAACCTTCAATAATTATGCCGTTCTTGGCGCCACGGCCGACTGAATAATCGTTATAATAACTATATTATCATATTATATAGGGACATAAACAAGGCGCAGGGCGCCTAAACTAGGACTTGTGACAATTAGGTGACCCCGGATTCCTGAGGGTGGGGGTCCTGCCCGGGGGTGACCGGTCTCAGAACCTTCAATAATTATGCCGTTCTTGGCGCCACGGCCCCCTGAATAATCGTTATAATAACTATATTATCATATTATATAGGGACATAAACAAGGCGCAGGGCGCCTAAACTAGGACTTGTGACAATTAGGTGACCCCGGATTCCTGAGGGTGGGGGTCCTGCCCGGGGGTGACCGGTCTCAGAACCTTCAATAATTATGCCGTTCTTGGCGCCACGGCCCCCTGAATAATCGTTATAATAACTATATTATCATATTATATAGGGACATAAACAAGGCGCAGGGCGCCTAAACTAGGACTTGTGACAATTAGGTGACCCCGGATTCCTGAGGGTGGGGGTCCTGCCCGGGGGTGACCGCTCTCAGAACCTTCAATAATTATGCCGTTCTTGGCGCCACGGCCCCCTGAATAATCGTTATAATAACTATATCATTTATAAATACCAGGGTTCACGTCAAAACATGGCTGACGAAAAATAATCCCAGAGTTATTCCATTTACATCGGGTTATTTGCCGATGGCAGGGACTGAATTTTTTATGAGATAAAACTCAACACGTTAGAAGTCTGAGAGTCTGATACATTCTTAGTTTTTAGAAAAAAAAATCAAGATCACTAGAGGACGGTGTGGGGGAGGGGGTGGTAGTGAAAAGGCCCTGACTTGATTTCAAATTTGAAGGTGTGTGTGTTTCTTGCTACCAATGTTTTATTTATAAAAATATTAACGAACTATAGCTTATGAAATACACGGAAAACCTGTAACACTTAATTTGTATCTTTAAAAAAAATATTTTTTTCTTTTCCAAATAGGCCCAAATAGGCCCCGTGGCACTGAACGTAGATATTCAAATAGGCCCAAATAGGCCCTGTGGCACATAAGTGGTTAAAATAAAAGAAATTAACAACACGATATATAAAACGTAAGCGCTTTCATTACATATACATATATATATATCCAAAATGTGCAGTCCTTGGTATAGGTAAATATAATTTAAATGAAAGTCGATGAAAACACGTTTTCAATCACTGTGCCACAGGGCCGATTTTGGGCCGATCACACAGTTGTCCAGAGTGCCACGGGGCCGATTTTAGGCCGATTTTAACTTTACACTTTTTCCATATGATTTATTAAATATACGTCAATAAATATAAAAGCATCGTATGTTATTATGAACAATAAAGTATCCAATTGTAATTTATTGACATATTAATTTATTATTTTGATTTTTAAAAGAGATTTATTGCGCTAGAATTAACGGATTTCTTGATACATAGTTACACAAACTAAGATCTTTTTATCTGCCATCAAAATTTGCATAATTATTATATCAATTGTTGAAATAAAAGTTAATGTGTTTTTTTTTATTGCTAAACATTACACTAAAACAGCATATGTTCATGTGCATTAATTTTATTAATTCATCGTAATTAACATATTGTTGCATAATTTTGTTCCGATTGTTTGTTTCTCAAAAACTTCAAAAATTCAAGCAACAGATAATATTATTGCCCTAAATTATTTTTAAAATGTTTACGCAATGCATGCATGTATATTTTTTTCGAAACATATAATTCTTAAAAATAATATCAACATTGAAAAGAATGACATAAATGACTTCCATAACGCGGTATTTTGTTATAACGTCATTTTACGTAAATGACGTCATAATAACACGTGCGTTCTGCCTTGCGCCGTACAAGATGGCTGGAGTGTGGTTCCGTGTATTGCCGCCTGAACCGGTGCAAAATAAGCCATTCACTGGGAACCCAGGGCCAAAGAACATGCCGGCGAGAAATGCATCTCCGTTGGAATATTTTCTTTTATTCTTCAACCTAAACCTAATACGAGAAGCTGTGCGTCAAACTGATAGGTATCGTATCCCATAATTTTTATAAATGATTTGGTATTGCATAATGTAAGACTGTACAGGTCATATACTTCGTGTACAAAATTGTATAGGGCGTATACTTTGTGTGCATAATTTCGTGTATACATTGGACCATATATAACCGATGATACATTGTGTATACTTAGTGTAAATGGTCTATACGCTTTGTACATTGTGTACACTTGGTGTAAACGGTCTATACGCTTTGTACATTGGGTATACGTGGTGTAATCGGCCTGTACAGGGCGTATACTTTGTGTGCACAATTTCGTGTATACATTGGACCATATATAACAGATGATACATTGTGTCATTGTGTATACTTGGTGTACACGACCTATACGCTTGGTATTAGGCATACGCCCTGTACAGGACGTATACTTCGGGCACAAAATTTGGTGTATACATTGGACCATATATAACCGATGATACATTGTGTATACTTGGTGTAAACGGTCTATACGCTTTGTACATTGGGTACACGTGGTGTAAACGGCCTGTACAGGTCATATACTTCGTGTACAAAATTGAATAGGGCGTATACTTTGTGTGCACAATTTGGTGTATACATTGGACCATATATAACCGATGATACATTGTGTATACTTAGTGTAAACGGTCTATACGCTTTGTACATTGGGTATACGTCGTGCAAACGGCCTGTACAGGGCGTATACTTTGTATACAAAATTGTATAGGGCGTATACTTTGTATACCCAATGTACAAAGCGTATAGACCGTTTACACTAAGTATACACAATGTATCATCGGTTATATATGGTCCAATGTATACACCAAATTGTGCACACAAAGTATACGCCCTGTACAGGCCGTTTACACCAATGTACAAAGCGTATAGACCGATTACACCAAGTATACACAATGTATCATCGGTTATATATGGTCCAATGTATACACCAAATTGTGCACACAAAGTATACGCCCTGTACAGGCAGTTTACACCACGTATACCCAATGTACAAAGCGTGTAGACCGTTTACACCAAGTGTACACATTGTAAAAAGCGTATAGACCATTTACACCAAGTATACACAATGTGTACATATATAACCGATGATACATTGTGTATACTTGGTGTACACGACATATACGCTTGGTACATTAGGCATACGCCCTGTACAGGACGTATACTTAATGTAAAAAGCGTATAGACCATTTACACCAAGTATACCCAATGTACAAAGCGTATAGACCGTTTACACTAAGTATACACAATGTATCATCGGTTATATATGGTCCAATGTATACACCAAATTGTGCACACAAAGTATACGCCCTGTACAGGCCGTTTACACCAATGTACAAAGCGTATAGACCGATTACACCAAGTATACACAATGTATCATCGGTTATATATGGTCCAATGTATTCACCAAATTGTGCACACAAAGTATACGCCCTGTACAGGCAGTTTACACCACGTATACCCAATGTACAAAGCGTGTAGACCGTTTACACCAAGTGTACACATTGTAAAAAGCGTATAGACCATTTACACCAAGTATACACAATGTGTACATATATAACCGATGATACATTGTGTATACTTGGTGTACACGACATATACGCTTGGTACATTAGGCATACGCCCTGTACAGGACGTATACTTAATGTAAAAAGCGTATAGACCATTTACACCAAGTATACACAATGTATCATCGGTTATACATGGTCCAATGTATACACCAAATTGTGCACACAAAGTATACGCCCTGTACAGGCAGTTTACACCACGTATACCCAATGTACAAAGCGTATAGACCATTTACACCAAGTGTACACAATGTACAAAGCGTATAGACCGTTTACACCAAGTATACACAATGTACAAAGCGTATAGACAGTTTACACCAAGTATACACAATGTATCATCGGTTATATATGGTCCAATGTATACACCAAATTTGTGCACGAAGTATACGTCCTATACAGGGCGTATGCCCAACGTACCAAGCGTACAGGCCGTGTACATCAAGTATACACAATGTATCATCGGTTATATATGGTCCAATGTATACACGAAATTGTGCACACAAAGTATACGCCCTGTACAGGCCGTTTGCACGACGTATACCCAATGTACAAAGCGTATAGACCGTTTACACTAAGTATTCACAATATATCATCGGAAAAATTTACAGTACCTTGTCAGCTTTTATGTCAGATTTAAACAAAATGTATCAATTTGAATTTTGCTAGAATGTTAAGTGTTGACACCAACTTGAAAATAACTGGCTTGCCATGAACATCTATGGAAAACCCTGACCATTGTTGTTTGTCAATCTTCTCATGTGAGAGCAAAGATGATCAAAGATACATCCAGCTTCAACAACTATATTGCTGTAGGATATATGGCATTCAGATAATATTCAGAATATTGTTCCGTCAGTCCTGTTGTGACAATCAATGAAAACATTCGATTTCAAATTTTGTGTAAATATTGAAGCTTGTAGAATTTTGCTAGATTTCAGTACTCATCTGCTTTTCGGATGAGGTGGGTAATACAATACACCATCTTGTTACAATTGTAATGACCAGATCATTGGGTATATTTGACCAAAATTTTCTGCATGAGTGGCTTTGTCTCTGCTGTATATTTGGATATTAGAAAGAGAACTTTGTAATACAAGGTTTAAATTGTATTTTGGTCACATTGACCTAGATTTACCTAGGTGGTCATTTCATCTATGCTTCAAAACTAAAAGAGGTAATTTTAGTTCACCTGATGTCTGCATGCAGTTAAGAAGAGAGCAAGCTTCAGATGTTGGCTGTGACCTACATTTCATAGTTTAGCGAATTATTAAGGGAGAATGGGTCAAGGCAATTTCTCAATTAACTGAACAAGTTGAACACCGAGTATTGGTGCCTCTAGGGATGCTGAGCAGGATGCAGGCTTTAGATACTGACTCTTGACCTACTTTTCACAGTTGATCAACTTTGATAGGAGGAATGGTTAAAGTCTATTTCTGGTACATAACTATATTGTTACATGAGATATGAACTACATGTATAAGATAAACTTGGATACAAGTTGTTTAAGCGAAAAGCGTAGTTCAAAGTGATCTAGTTTGACCTAGATGCTGATATACCACCCCTGATACATTCATATAACAATTTAACCATGTTTGATGATCCTACAATGTAAAGTTGTTAAGATATTAACTTGTAACATGAAAGTGGACACAGATGATGGGGGACGCTAATAGTTCTGGTGAACTAAAATTGTTAATAAGCTAGGCGACTCTGAACA
This sequence comes from Magallana angulata, assembly GCF_025612915.1. Classification (NCBI taxonomy): domain Eukaryota; kingdom Metazoa; phylum Mollusca; class Bivalvia; order Ostreida; family Ostreidae; genus Magallana; species Magallana angulata. Next base: position 9,981,032 of record NC_069112.1, on the reverse strand, counting down.
ACAAGGTGAAATCTGTAATCTTTAGATTATCTATGTTTTAATGGCAAGTTCACTTTGTTACCACTAAAGTCACCAACTTGATACAAATATTACTCAGTGGTACATAATTTTAGATGTATCCTATATTTTTACGGTTCGCTGACTTTGGGACTTTGTCAGAGCTAACAGATGACAGAGATTGAAATTGGCATGCTTCATATCACATCCACATGCAATTAGGAAGAATGCATGCTTCAGAGTTTGGCTGTGACCTACATTTCACATTTGAGGGACTCATTTAGGAAGAATGGTTTAAGTCCATTTCAATTACTGACAACTATATTGGTACCACCAGAAACATATAATAAAGAAATGGAGCTGTCGTCCACGACTGCAAACCCCCTCGCCCATTAACCTAAAATTTAACCTAAGTAGTAAGTAGCTCAGCGTAAAATGTAGGTCAAGTGGACCTAATTTTGGTACCAACATTTTTTTTTTCAAAGTATAAAAACTCATAAGATTATAATTGATCAGTATCTTAACTTTTTAATGTGGATACTTGTATATAGTTTGTAGCAGTAACTTACAAAATCTCAAATCAGTGGACCTACATTTTGGTACCGATATTAGTTACTACCCAAGATGTATCCACTGACCAAATATCATCCCTCTACCACTTGTAGTTACTGGAATATGCACCTTAACCGAAACTTTAAGTCGCTCAAGCGCAAATTGTAGGTCAAGGTGATCTAATTTGGGTTTGGATGTTGGTTACTGCTCAAGATGTATCCACTGACCAAATCCCTCTACCACTTGTAGTTGCCGAGATATGCACCTTAACCGAAACTTTAACCTAAGTTGCTCAAGCATAAAATGTAAGTCAAAGTGACCTAATTTCAGTACAGATGTTGGTTACTACCCAAGATGTATCGACTGACCAAATATCATCCCTCTACCACTTGTAGTTGCCGAGATATGCACCTTAACCAAAACTTTAATCTGACTATTACTTAAGTACGCATGTACGTACTAACGAACGAACCAAACGCTATATACCCTCTCTAACTCCGTTGGGCTCGTTGATAATAACCAATACCTAAGTTTTAATGGCAAGTTCACCTTGTTACTACAAAAGTCACCAACTGATACAATTATATGTAACGACCTCCCAAAGTTTCATAAAGATTCATTAAGGCATATAAAAGTTATGGACCAGACAGGAAAACTGCACAGACGGACAGACGGACAGACAAAGTGATTCCTATATACCCCCCCCCCCCCCCAAACGTTTTGGGTGAATTTCCAAAGTTGATTCAACAACTTATTTAAATTTTTTTTTGGGGGGGGGGGGGGGGAGATGAGCTAAAACTGTGGTGGTGTGATTTCCAGGTCCTCCTCACCAAATGATACCACATTATTGATATAGTCATTTCTCTCTATGTGTTTTATTAAGGCTTGTGCGCTAGCTAAAGGTCGAGGATTACAAGTGCACTTGGTATATCTTACAAAGTATTGGCCTAAAAACAATATTTGATTGAGTGCACACTTTTATTCTTCAACCCACATAGTTCTACAGTTTGACTCTCATACAAAATATACAGTAGTAAGAGATATTCTTCAACCCACATAGTTCTACAGTTTGACTCTCATACAAAATATACAGTAGTAAGAGATATTATTGCCAAGATACTTGCGAAACAGTAGAAACAAAGTAACTGGATATATCAAAATATAAGGACAAACAGCATTTACAAATAACATAGAATGCCAAAACATGTATTTATATGAAGTGCAATTGCAGCGTCAACAAGTTTCTGGGAAATCAAGATATATGGTTACTATAGGTAGAGCATACAAAATATAGTTGAACCCACTAGACAAGGGTGAATTTCCAAATTTGAATTTGGGGTGAATTTCCAAAGTTGATTCAACAACTTATTTAAACTTGGGGGGGGGGGGGGGGGGGGGAGGTGAGCTAATACTGTGGTGGTGTGAATTCCAGGTCCTCCTCACCAAATGATACCACATTATTGATATAGTGATTTCTCTCTATGTGTTTTATTAAGGCTTGTGCGCTAGTCAAAGGTCGATGATTACAAGAGCACTTGCACAGCACACCTGGATATTCTGTAAACATGCTTTTCAACCAGGTCCTCCAGGAACAGTCCAATAAATTTTTATTGCCAAATTTGCCGTCAGCACCTCTCCTCTGGTCCTTATTCCCTTTTGTTTTGTTCCCTTCTTCAATTTTTGCAGCAAGCAAGTCGATGTACCCGTCGAAACTCAATTTGTGGCTTTTCTGGGCTGCCTGCAAAAAAACATCTCCATTAGTCGAATGTTCAATAATCAAATATCCAAACACACTACTGATGATACACTGCGTTCTGGGCCGGTAAGGCCAACAAAAATAAATGTTGGTGTTATTAAAGGTTTCATAGCAACAAACAACCAAACAAATTAGGTTGGGTTCTTACCTTTCGTTTCTTCCTGGCCGAGTCCTTGGAGGAGGAGGCTGCGGGGGATTCCTTGGAGGCTGCGGCGGCTGCCTTGGCTGCCTGCAAAAAAAAACATCTCCATTAGTCGAATGTTCTAACATTACAAGAATTATACATGAACATTACAAAAATTATACAAGTGTATAGGCCGTGTACACCAAGTATACACAATGTATCATCGGTTATATATTGTCCAATGTATACACGAAATTGCGCACACAACAAATTAGGTTGGGTTCTTACCGTTCCTTTCTCAGAGGGTTGCCTGCCTGCCGAGTCCTCGGAGGAGGAGGATGCTGCGGGGGGTTCGAGTTCAGGGCTATTGGCCACCTGCAAAAAAACATCTCCATTAGTCGAATGTTCAATAATCAAATATCCAAACACACTACTGATGATACACTGCGTTCTGGGCCGGTAAGGCCAACAAAAATAAATGTTGGTGTTATTAAAGGTTTCATAGCAACAAACAACCAAACAAATTAGGTTGAGTTCTTACCTTTCGTTTCTTCCTGGCCGAGTCCTTGGAGGAGGAGGCTGCGGGGGATTCCTTGGAGGCTGCGGCGGCTGCCTTGGAGGCTGCGGCGGCTGCCTTGGCTGCCTGCAAAAAAACACCTCCATTAGTCGAATGTTCTAACATTACAAGAATTATACATGAACATTACAAAAATTATACATGACCGAAGCTTGAAAAAATAGGACCAAGGGCCCAGCGCTTACCGGCAACCGGGCAAAGAATTTTTTTCCAAAACAGACATTTTAGACATACATTCTAAAACATTTCACCAATATATAGGTTTTGACGTACCCGAAAGGCGGTCTTCTTCCCACTTTTCCAAGACTTTGTTGCTGTACGGGGGAGTTCAGCCACAGTGCCCAGCTGGCACACTATTGTTTCTGTGTCGGAAATAACCCCACCCGTACATGGCCATCAGGCATAATGGCGACGACCTGCAAATGAAATGAAAAATTTAACCAACGTACATCACCGGTGTAGATCTATTCATTTCCACATGTATCAGGGCTGTTTTACAGTATTTGCACACAAGGTGTCTCACAGAGCCTCGAAAATGAAGTTATTTTTATGTCCATTTAGCATGTTGATATCATTACATCGACTATTACGCATCACAAAATCCGTTTCAATTTGGAAAAGCCTTCATTTACCTAAAAATGGCACCTACCAAAGCAAGTGATATTGAAAATATATATAAAATATATGTAAAAATGTCAATACCATGAAAACTCTAATAAAAGTTTAATTGTTGGTGTATAATACCACTCAACATGCTCAAATTACTATACCCACGCATATCATAGAAGAAAAAACCTAAAATTCAGCATTATATTTAAAATTATGCAATTTTTTTTTTTGTCTTTATACTGACATTTTTTTTTTTCTGTTCAGCTGAAACTACATGTCTAAAATACCTAGCTATATAGATAAATGATCAGTTCTTTCAAGTCACAGAACCACATGTATGTCCTGTTTGCCATGCAGACTATTTTGTTCACTATTCATTCTACATAGGGGCTGTTTCAAAAAAAATGACCCCAACATTATTACCATACCCTATTACAAATCATGATGATAAATACTAAGTATTAGATAATTAAAAAATGTATCCCACCTGTGACTATAATCGTACAAATTTTCGTGATGATATCTTTGATAATAAAAAAATGCCGGCAAAAAATAGGGCCAAAAATGTCAGGAGTGTAACACTTTTAGTGTGACATTCTGAAAGAAGCAAGTGAAAGAGCTGTCTTTAAAAAAAATAATGATGTCTAATATAAAATGATGGGTTTGTTGAAAACCTGTGTATATGCACTAAATTTTCTCATATGAAGTAATACATATTTTGTAATTACAATGGTAAAATAAGGTCTGTCAAATTTCCTAATGAGGGAAAAAAATGAAAAGGAAAAAACTTAATTCTTAATTTTAAATGATGATAATTCAAAGTTCCGAAAGATTTTGGACATTTTAATATTTCTTATACTTTACCACAATATTCTAGATCAAATTAAAAGTATTTGTAGATATCTGTGACATGTTTCTGGTGCACTTGATCTCATAGAACCACACCTGCTGATGTAGGTCAGGAGTGTAACATTTAAGTTTGCAATGTCATATTTTTGAAACACTGTTAGTAATTGTCATAATTATTGTTTTAAATTGACCAGCAGGTGCAGCAGTTACTATGAGATGCAAACATGACTGCCTAAATTTGATTAGTCCTTTTTTATGGCCTTGAAATAGGTGTCAGGAGTGTAACACTAAAATTCTGTGAAATGCTAGGTTTTCCACTTTTAGTTTCTGTCAACTTACAGGATAGGATCTGATCATTAGTGTTTATTTGAGGCATTGTAACACAATTCTGATACTTTCACAACAGTTTTATATAGTGTAATTGTTTTAAATGTCCTTTTAGTATTTATCGCACTTATTTTTAATATTCAAACACTGTATCAAAAGCAAATAATATATTCCAATCTTTAAATTTGACCTTATTGAAAATTTTTGAGCAAATTAAGTGTAAAAAATCTCTTCCAGTTAAGTTTAGAATTTTTTTAAACTAAATAAAAACTTTATCATTAAAGAATGGATAAATGTTACACTCCTGACATAATTTTCATTCATTATGCCATCACATGCCATCCTCCGCGTCAAAGTCTGCTATCACTTCAGATAAGGTCAGATTAATGGTTAAAGTTATTTTCATACAGAAAATTTTTATTTTGCCAATTTATCGTAATATATAGGGGGTTCTAATCCCGTATCACGTTAAGTTCTTTTGACAATTCCCATGTTAGGTGTACCAGCTCATGATTTCCCGCTTCCCAAATTTTGGTTCATTTTCTGTACATAAAAATTGCATGAGACATGTAACAATATGCACAAAGTTGATAATCTAAAAAAAAACAAGTTTTTGAGACAATAATGATTGTTACATACGAAAGCCTGCTATCAAAATTTTAAGGAAAAAATATTTTTCAATTTCTTGCTTAAGAACATTAATATTTTCCCAAATTCCCAAATCAATTTTGAGTTATTCCCAAATCCTTGTCTAATAAATTTTTGTTTTCTCGACAAACAATTAGCGACATCCCAGATAAAAAAAACCCCACTCAATCCCATGTCCTGCTTAGATCCCATTGAGACCTACTATATATGTAATCACACCCCCCTTTTTCCCTTTTTTTTTAATAAGCAATTTACTCTGAGTGTGGTCATATTTCAATAGCTAATCCTTTATTGGATTGAAAAATAGCTGATACCAATCTTTAGTGAACCTCAAATCAATCCTTAACTCAGGTGATGAAAAGAAGTAGCTGGACATTTAAATCTAAGGGCTATCAGTTTTTTTTACCTATAGACAAATCTCAAGTAAAAAATAAAAGGCTACGCTGAGCGCAGCAGATACGACCGCAGCATGTCGACCACTGAAATTCGAACAAGTGTAATATGAAGTGAATGTGGACACAGTAAAGAGGTTGACACAATAATTAGATGGACACGATAAAGAACTTGACACAGAGGCACACAGAATCTGCTGACTCCCAACTAAAAGCTTGCATCTAGAGGAATACATAAGATGAATGTAAAGATACAAATCATGAATACTACTGAAGCGCAATTATATAAGCAACAAAATAAAAGAAACCCCATTAAAATTCAATAAAAAATAAACATTTGGCAACTATATTTGCGAAAAACACCCAAAGTGGCCCTTTTTGGTATTTTTTTCTGAAATGGGTGAGGCCATAAATTCCTTATTTCTTATACAGCTTCGTTTTATGCCATGGTACATTGTGTGAAAATTTCATGTTGATCCCTCCACTAAAACAAAAGTTATTCCACAAAAACGAATGTGCACGGACGACGACGACTGCGCCATACCATAATTTTTGCGGTCGTATAAAAATCAGTAGTCACCTGTACAGCTGGAGATTTAAATGTCCAAGTACTAATGAAGTTAGAGTTGACAACAGCTTTTATTAGGATAGATTCAGGCAACTTTTAAATTTGATAGTGGAAAAGGTTTTAAATCATAATGACCACAGTAGATCCACCTTAAGGTTCCTCCACACCCCGTGACTTTTCCAATTTCCTTTACAATTTTAACGAAAACCGGAAGTTTCGTTTTGGCTGCGAACTAAATAATATAGGGCTGAAAATATGGTACCAATTTATGCAAAATACGATTATCTATAAATGCATATCAAGGACGACCAAATAGACGTCCTAATTTTTTTGGAAAAAAATATTTATGAAAATGAAAAATAAAGAATTATAACGATTATTCAGGGCGCCGTGGCGCCAAGAACGGCATAATTATTGAAGGTTCTGAGACCGGTCACCCCCGGGCAGGACCCCCACCCTCAGGAATCCGGGGTCACCTAATTGTCACAAGTCCTAGTTTAGGCGCCCTGCGCCTTGTTTATGTCCCTATATAATATGATAATATAGTAATTATAACGATTATTCAGGGGGCCGTGGCGCCAGGAACGGCATAATTATTGAAGGTTCTGAGACCGGTCACCCCCGGGCAGGACCCCCACCCTCAGGAATCCGGGGTCACCTAATTGTCACAAGTCCTAGTTTAGGCGCCCTGCGCCTTGTTTATGTCCCTATATAATATGATAATATAGTAATTATAACGATTATTCAGGGGGCCGTGGCGCCAAGAACGGCATAATTATTGAAGGTTCTGAGACCGGTCACCCCCGGGCAGGACCCCCACCCTCAGGAATCCGGGGTCACCTAATTGTCACAAGTCCTAGTTTAGGCGCCCTGCGCCTTGTTTATGTCCCTATATAATATGATAATATAGTAATTATAACGATTATTCAGGGGGCCGTGGCGCCAAGAACGGCATAATTATTGAAGGTTCTGAGACCGGTCACCCCCGGGCAGGACCCCCACCCTCAGGAATCCGGGGTCACCTAATTGTCACAAGTCCTAGTTTAGGCGCCCTGCGCCTTGTTTATGTCCCTATATAATATGATAATATAGTTATTATAACGATTATTCAGGGGGCCGTGGCGCCAAGAACGGCATAATTATTGAAGGTTCTGAGACCGGTCACCCCCGGGCAGGACCCCCACCCTCAGGAATCCGGGGTCACCTAATTGTCACAAGTCCTAGTTTAGGCGCCCTGCGCCTTGTTTATGTCCCTATATAATATGATAATATAGTTATTATAACGATTATTCAGGGTGCCGTGGCGCCAAGAACGGCATAATTATTGAAGGTTCTGAGACCGGTCACCCCCGGGCAGGACCCCCACCCTCAGGAATCCGGGGTCACCTAATTGTCACAAGTCCTAGTTTAGGCGCCCTGCGCCTTGTTTATGTCCCTATATAATATGATAATATAGTAATTATAACGATTATTCAGGGGGCCGTGGCGCCAAGAACGGCATAATTATTGAAGGTTCTGAGACCGGTCACCCCGAGGCAGGACCCCCACCCTCAGGAATCCGGGGTCACCTAATTGTCACAAGTCCTAGTTTAGGCGCCCTGCGCCTTGTTTATGTCCCTATATAATATGATAATATAGTTATTATAACGATTATTCAGGGGGCCGTGACGCCAAGAACGGCATAATTATTGAAGGTTCTGAGACCGGTCACCCCCGGGCAGGACCCCCACCCTCAGGAATCCGGGGTCACCTAATTGTCACAAGTCCTAGTTTAGGCGCCCTGCGCCTTGTTTATGTCCCTATATAATATGATAATATAGTAATTATAACGATTATTCAGGGGGCCGTGGCGCCAAGAACGGCATAATTATTGAAGGTTCTGAGACCGGTCACCCCCGGGCAGGACCCCCACCCTCAGGAATCCGGGGTCACCTAATTGTCACAAGTCCTAGTTTAGGCGCCCTGCGCCTTGTTTATGTCCCTATATAATATGATAATATAGTTATTATAACGATTATTCAGGGTGCCGTGGCGCCAAGAACGGCATAATTATTGAAGGTTCTGAGACCGGTCACCCCCGGGCAGGACCCCCACCCTCAGGAATCCGGGGTCACCTAATTGTCACAAGTCCTAGTTTAGGCGCCCTGCGCCTTGTTTATGTCCCTATATAATCTGATAATATAGTAATTATAACGATTATTCAGGGGGCCGTGGCGCCAAGAACGGCATAATTATTGAAGGTTCTGAGAGCGGTCACCCCCGGGCAGGACCCCCACCCTCAGGAATCCGGGGTCACCTAATTGTCACAAGTCCTAGTTTAGGCGCCCTGCGCCTTGTTTATGTCCCTATATAATATGATAATATAGTAATTATAACGATTATTCAGGGGGCCGTGGCGCCAAGAACGGCATAATTATTGAAGGTTCTGAGACCGGTCACCCCCGGGCAGGACCCCCACCCTCAGGAATCCGGGGTCACCTAATTGTCACAAGTCCTAGTTTAGGCGCCCTGCGCCTTGTTTATGTCCCTATATAATATGATAATATAGTAATTATAACGATTATTCAGGGGGCCGTGGCGCCAAGAACGGCATAATTATTGAAGGTTCTGAGACCGGTCACCCCCGGGCAGGACCCCCACCCTCAGGAATCCGGGGTCACCTAATTGTCACAAGTCCTAGTTTAGGCGCCCTGCGCCTTGTTTATGTCCCTATATAATATGATAATATAGTTATTATAACGATTATTCAGGGGGCCGTGGCGCCAAGAACGGCATAATTATTGAAGGTTCTGAGACCGGTCACCCCCGGGCAGGACCCCCACCCTCAGGAATCCGGGGTCACCTAATTGTCACAAGTCCTAGTTTAGGCGCCCTGCGCCTTGTTTATGTCCCTATATAATATGATAATATAGTTATTATAACGATTATTCAGGGTGCCGTGGCGCCAAGAACGGCATAATTATTGAAGGTTCTGAGACCGGTCACCCCCGGGCAGGACCCCCACCCTCAGGAATCCGGGGTCACCTAATTGTCACAAGTCCTAGTTTAGGCGCCCTGCGCCTTGTTTATGTCCCTATATAATATGATAATATAGTAATTATAACGATTATTCAGGGGGCCGTGGCGCCAAGAACGGCATAATTATTGAAGGTTCTGAGACCGGTCACCCCGAGGCAGGACCCCCACCCTCAGGAATCCGGGGTCACCTAATTGTCACAAGTCCTAGTTTAGGCGCCCTGCGCCTTGTTTATGTCCCTATATAATATGATAATATAGTTATTATAACGATTATTCAGGGGGCCGTGACGCCAAGAACGGCATAATTATTGAAGGTTCTGAGACCGGTCACCCCCGGGCAGGACCCCCACCCTCAGGAATCCGGGGTCACCTAATTGTCACAAGTCCTAGTTTAGGCGCCCTGCGCCTTGTTTATGTCCCTATATAATATGATAATATAGTAATTATAACGATTATTCAGGGGGCCGTGGCGCCAAGAACGGCATAATTATTGAAGGTTCTGAGACCGGTCACCCCCGGGCAGGACCCCCACCCTCAGGAATCCGGGGTCACCTAATTGTCACAAGTCCTAGTTTAGGCGCCCTGCGCCTTGTTTATGTCCCTATATAATATGATAATATAGTTATTATAACGATTATTCAGGGTGCCGTGGCGCCAAGAACGGCATAATTATTGAAGGTTCTGAGACCGGTCACCCCCGGGCAGGACCCCCACCCTCAGGAATCCGGGGTCACCTAATTGTCACAAGTCCTAGTTTAGGCGCCCTGCGCCTTGTTTATGTCCCTATATAATCTGATAATATAGTAATTATAACGATTATTCAGGGGGCCGTGGCGCCAAGAACGGCATAATTATTGAAGGTTCTGAGACCGGTCACCCCCGGGCAGGACCCCCACCCTCAGGAATCCGGGGTCACCTAATTGTCACAAGTCCTAGTTTAGGCGCCCTGCGCCTTGTTTATGTCCCTATATAATCTGATAATATAGTAATTATAACGATTATTCAGGGGGCCGTGGCGCCAAGAACGGCATAATTATTGAAGGTTCTGAGACCGGTCACCCCCGGGCAGGACCCCCACCCTCAGGAATCCGGGGTCACCTAATTGTCACAAGTCCTAGTTTAGGCGCCCTGCGCCTTGTTTATGTCCCTATATAATCTGATAATATAGTAATTATAACGATTATTCAGGGGGCCGTGGCGCCAAGAACGGCATAATTATTGAAGGTTCTGAGACCGGTCACCCCCGGGCAGGACCCCCACCCTCAGGAATCCGGGGTCACCTAATTGTCACAAGTCCTAGTTTAGGCGCCCTGCGCCTTGTTTATGTCCCTATATAATATGATAATATAGTTATTATAACGATTATTCAGGGGGCCGTGGCGCCAAGAACGGCATAATTATTGAAGGTTCTGAGACCGGTCACCCCCGGGCAGGACCCCCACCCTCAGGAATCCGGGGTCACCTAATTGTCACAAGTCCTAGTTTAGGCGCCCTGCGCCTTGTTTATGTCCCTATATAATATGATAATATAGTAATTATAACGATTATTCAGGGGGCCGTGGCGCCAAGAACGGCATAATTATTGAAGGTTCTGAGACCGGTCACCCCCGGGCAGGACCCCCACCCTCAGGAATCCGGGGTCACCTAATTGTCACAAGTCCTAGTTTAGGCGCCCTGCGCCTTGTTTATGTCCCTATATAATATGATAATATAGTAATTATAACGATTATTCAGGGGGCCGTGGCGCCAAGAACGGCATAATTATTGAAGGTTCTGAGACCGGTCACCCCCGGGCAGGACCCCCACCCTCAGGAATCCGGGGTCACCTAATTGTCACAAGTCCTAGTTTAGGCGCCCTGCGCCTTGTTTATGTCCCTATATAATCTGATAATATAGTAATTATAACGATTATTCAGGGGGCCGTGGCGCCAAGAACGGCATAATTATTGAAGGTTCTGAGACCGGTCACCCCCGGGCAGGACCCCCACCCTCAGGAATCCGGGGTCACCTAATTGTCACAAGTCATAGTTTAGGCGCCTTGCGCCTATTTACCGAGGGATATTTTCCCGTCGGGATCGAAAAACTAGTCGATAAGCATATTTAGAACGGAGTTAGTGCGTTGAAGTTAGTGCGTGCTAGCTTGACTTTGGTTGACTTTGGTCTTCTCTGGTGAAATCCGCAGGAAGACCTCGAAAGGACGCCGAGCCCGATAAAATAAACCGAAAGTTACCCCCCCCCCCCCCCTCCTTGAAAGAGACTAATAATCAGAGTACTGTACTGACGGGAGAGTTGATTTTATCGATTATTATTTACTAGTATCTGTAATGTGATTTCGCATGACAAGTTGTTTCTTAATTTGCTTCATAATCGTGCTCTTTTATGGAATAATACCAAAAAATAAATATTTTACAAAACAGAAAAATAGTCGTAAATTACGACTATAATAAATGATTCACAATATATACAAAAATTTATAATTGGTAAATAATCAATAAAATTAAAACACTTTTCACATATGCTTATATGTACAAAATTGTATTCATTTTTAAAATACATGTATTACAACTGTTTGTTGCATGTAAGAGTATGAAAATTGTTGATTTATATCAATAAAGTAATTCTATATAATTGCAGGTAAAATACGTCTAAAAAGTAGACATATAAAAAAGTTAGACCCACCCTTTCTTTTAATTCATACAGCTGTACATGTATCCTTAGGGCAGTGCTTGATCATGAGTTGGTCAGTGGATATTTGTGATCTTGGTTTTTATTGGTTGTTTGTATCAGATTGAATTTGGTTGGCTTGTATAATTTGCTTTATGTGTTTGACAATCTTTGTCTGGACATTGATCAGAGCAGACTATATATTTATATTGACACCCAAATGAATTTTGGACCTGACCTTGCTCTTTTTCTGGTAAGTTAACTCAAATACTAATATCCTATAACATTTACTATTAATAAATTGATTATCCTATAAATTGCGGAAAACATTAATTAATTAAGTCCATGATCACAAACTAATGAGTATGAATGAATTGGAATGAAAAGATATTTTATTTAATATGGAATACAGTGTTGATTATAAAGATCAATATTTTGGTATATTTATTACAGTATTAATTGATTCTCAAATCAATTGTTTATAAGAATTTTATGATGATCAGATATTTGATTAAATTGGTCTTTTAAAAGATCAAGTAGATTATTTCAGTAATAAATATTTTCTCTGTTTTTTATTCTGTTGTATTAAGAGTATGTTCCCATAGACTGGTGAGAAAAATTTTTTGAATATTTTTTTTATCTGATTAATATATTTTATGACTTATTTTGGAGAAATGTAATGCATGTATATTATAAGAGTTACCTCCCGCTAAATGTTTAAAGTACAATTATAGTAAGATAATGTAAAAATATTATCTTGATATATATATCCCCGAATACCCAAACTCCGTCACCATAAGCAGAAAACATTCCGCGTTTCTCTGTAAATTATTTTTTGTGGTTTTTATCATTTGCAGCCACTAAATATAACCTGAAACGATATCGTTTATAAAATTATTAACAAAAATATTTTTATTATTATTCAAATAAGCCCTCTGAATACGACGTTTATCAAACGTGCTATCATAACTTATGAACCTAACTCCGTCACCCACATGATCTATGATACGCCAGGGAATGAAGACCCATTAACAATTTACTTTAAACTCAACTTGTATCTAGGCCAAGTTTTAATAAGTAAAATCGGTGTATAGAATTTGAATTGTATTTAATATCATCAAAGTCAATCAATCAATCATACTTTATTTCCTCTGTTAAGAGATATGACAACATACAACTAGCATATGATTATATACAATTTATATATGCACACACACACACGCTCACACACACCCACACACATACACACATTACATGTACACATACATGAAAATGAAAACAAGAGAAAAAGTTATTTACAGTGTCCCATAGGGGTAATAGCCTTGAAGTGGATCAGGTAGTAGCGGAAGTGGCAATTGTTATGGATCGGAAGTATGCTGCCGCTGTCGCCCGAACAAGATTGAAGTTCAGAATGTGGAATGATTTATTGTCCGATTCATGATTTGTACGACGCCCGAGAAGTACATGAAATAGGTCGTTTTCAGAAAGACCACATAATTCCGCGCATAATTCTATGTTAAAACAGTTTGTTATTATGTTCCACCAATTTTCACGTATTACCACAGTAGCTGGGCAGACACAAGAAGAATGTTGAAACACGTCGACAAAGGATTTACCGCACAGAATACATGAATAGGGATTTCCATTGAAACTTACACTTGTGCAGAGTTTACAGATGAACTTGCAGAGTTTGATTTCCGAATAGTTTTCAGGTATATTCCAAATCGAGGAGGGTTTTGACTCTCAGAAAAATTTCTGTGAAAACTAGGAAGTCAGGGTCATGAGACATCCGCGCTTTTCGTTGAGAAAGGTGTGAATTAGTAACATTGTTGCGGACAATTTTCTTCCAGCAAGGTTTCTCGGGAAAGGTTCCGTCTTTTAGAAAATCCCACAAGTAAACTGTAAGGTTGTAAGATTGGAGAACCTTTATAATATCAGGAATAAAGCCAAACTGATTTACGAAAAGATCGTGTAAGTAAGAAAATAATCTCGTTAGAAATATCTTTTTTGTTAACGTTTTTGGGTCTAAACGACAAAGTCTCCCAAAGAATAAAAGCTTCCGAACGTCAATCTCTGCGTTGATAGGTAATACATCAAAAAAGGATTCGCACATGTCTGATCTGCACAGTTTTGGTAAATCCAGCGAGTTCTTACAGACAAAGTGTTGAAATGCGTTTAGTTTGTTTTTGTCTGTTAGAGACAAGTTGCACCAAAGTTCGCATCCATAAAGCACTGATGGGAGTACAATTTTTTTGTATAGATGGGATAACGTATTAGGGTTAAGAAATGGTGTGCCAAGATCGGATAATGCAAAGTAGGATTTTCGTCCTTTGTTGCATGCTTCGTTTATTCTATCCGAAAGTTTACACTTGTGGTTGATTACGATTCCTAGATGGTTGTAAGATTGTTCACAAGACACTTTTGCAGGACCTAGATGCCAGTTTGTGTTATCTAGTTTAGCTTTTTTAGCGCGAAACTGTAGAACACATGATTTAGACGCATTAAATGTAAATCGCCACTTGCAGGAATAGTTGTATGCAATATTTAACAGTGTTTGTAGCGCAAGCGGAGAAATACCAATTAGAGCCAAGTCATCTGCTAAGGAAGTGCAGCTGCTAGGTATATTGAGTATACCTGTGTTTGGACTACCGGACTGTATGGCATGGATGAGATCATTTATGTAGACAAGATAAAGGAACGTTGATAGTACGCCACCCTGTCGAACACCTTGTTGTACGGGAAACCACTCTGAACGAGTTTGATTTACGACAATTGAGCTTAGGGTGTTTTGGTGGCATTTGTTAATGAGAGACCATAATTTGCCCTTAATACCAAGTTCATATAGTTTATACATTAGTCCAGGCCTCCACACCGTGTCAAATGCCTTGCTGGTGTCAAGAAAACATACGAATACATTGCTTCCTTGTTCTAAATTATGTATTATTGTCTCTTGGAGATTAAATGATGCTGTCAGACAACCTAGTTCCTTCTGAAAACCCTGTTGTTGAGAATGTGGAAAATCTTGTGAACAATCACAATGACCTTTTCAGAATGTATGGGTGCTGTTTGATTTCTGTCGTTACATATTTCAAATATATCATATCAATAATGAATATATTAATGATTATATTCTTTATTACATTTTTAATAAATATAGCATATTCTAAATACCGACATACCGTATATATCTGTAACCCTGTATTAGGCAAATATTACGGCATGAGCGATTTGACGTTATCATCAAGTGTAGTGCATAAACGCTATTGCGGACTGAAAAAAATGTATTAATAACCTCAATAAAAAATAAATTACACGTGAAATGTTTCATCTTGACCTCTCTTAAAATGACTGACCACCGTAAATAATCAAATTGGTCCGCATGTCAGAAATATCGTTATTTTAGTGCACCCGTGAAAAAGTGTTAGCTGATTTCACGCAATTTTTGTTGCATAAAATGAACAAGATGTAATTTTGTTATGTTTGAACACATTCTTAAATTTAACCGTTGTAAATTGTTGACATTTGATTGAAGATTTTTGACATGCAAAAAATGACGTCATAATCGCACTTGATTTCAAACGGCGAGGAGTTTCCCGAAAGTGACGGAGTTAGGGTAGTGACGGAGTTAGGGTGCTATGCGATATATATATATATATATATATATATATATATATATATATATATATATGTATATATATATATATATATTGTACGATTGATATACTTTGATATAAATTATATTATTTTTTTATGATATTTCAGGGCTTATATACATTACAAAATTAAAAGTCACTTTAACCCTTTCGCTGCCACGTCAAAAAAAGACGTTATTACGCTTCAGTGCCAAGCATGACGTTATCAAATTCATGTTTTGACGTAACAATCTGGCACAACGCGCCGTACCATTTATATAGCGTTGCAGGATGCAGTTTTTTGTTTAATTGATAATTTCTAATGTTATTATCGGAACAATGGTTTTTTGTTTTTTTTTATCTTTTTCTCTGTCATTTCAAATAAGACGTTACGCCATTTTTTTGTCTTCCTTTTTTAGCGTCGTAAATGAAAATGAAATGTAAAGAAAACCACGGCTTTCAAAAAATATAAATTACTTTATTAATGATGCATGTTCCCAAGCTTTAACAAATACGTGCAGTTTTTAAAGTAATCACTTTCTTATCCTGTCAATCCTTTATTATAATTCCACGCATACATGTGAATTTTTTTTATTGAAATTGTATTATAATCCACGCATACATGTGATTTTTTTTATTGAAATTGTAATTAGTTTTATAAGATCTAACGCATATATCTCTTATTTCTTTGTTTGCATAAATATGAGACATAAATTTCACGATGAAAAAATCTATCTTATTCCTGAGAGAGAGAGAGAGAGAGAGAGAGAGAGAGAGAGAGAGAGAGAGAGAGAGAGAGAGAGAGAGAGAGAGAGAGAGAGTTTAAGTAGGTTTACATAAAAAAAATCATAAATTATCGAATTTCTGTTTTGCTAACCTTGTGACATGCAATGCAAACTTAATCATGTTTTTCACACCAGAGTTTCCCTCAAATTGTGAAAAATGGAACTAAAAATCTTCAGTTGATGGGGAGGGATTATCAAATAGTTATCACGAAAGTATATGGTCTAAATAGCAATAACTAAGTTTTTCCCCCGGATAATGTGGACATTTATTTTTAAAACATCTTTATTCGGTCTCGCACCGTATGGGATTTACTGACCATGTACAAACCATAATATGTAAACGGTGTGACCGTTGGACCGAGCGCAGATTTATCACAATGCAGTTTGATTGTTGTGTGATAAAATCTATTTAAAACGCACACAGTAGGATCCGCCTGCCTGGTTGCCTACTCAAATCATTAAACTAAACGTCGCGTGCTCAGCTGTCTACATTATGACGTCATATATCAGATGTAAAACGTTCAAGTTTTGTCTACGGAAATAGCCGAAGAGAGTTACGCGATTCCAATTTTTTTTATATTTCTTTCATTGTTCATCAATTTGATTCATATGAATGCCGCTGTCATAAATTTGAATACTTTATTCAGTATCTAAAAGATCAGTTCCTTGACGTTAATGTTTTTATTTTCCATCTGATAATTTGATAAGACATACATAGAAAAAGTCGCGTTTCATGATTGAAGCACTATTGAAACTTATCTGGTTTCCTTTTTAATTTCTTTTTATTCAAATTACCTTCTATTGAAACACTGGAACTTATTTAATCCAGTTCAGGGGCAATAAACATCGATTAGTACTAGTCAATCAATGATCGAACTAACTTAAACAAAAAAATGGCTGCCAATATGGCGGCGCCCAGGGCTGGAAGAAATTTTTTTTGGCCTTAGTACCCCTGATTCATTTTTCACTGATTTTCTTATATATACGTGTTACCATCAATCCTCGCTTCGCGAGGCGGGCTTCGCCCGCCTCTCGCTGCGCTCGGTATTAGATCAACAGTAAACTATATGTGTAAGCAAAAGCAAAACACCAAATGTTTTAAAGCGATTTTATATAACCAACTTACATTGTTTTAGAGCCTGTATGCATCATTAACACGATATTTTTATAACAATCATTGTCATTAATAGCGGATAATTTTCAAAAACTAATTAATTAGTATAACGCAAATATGTTAGTGGTCAAGAGGCGGGTATTGCTGGCTGCAGCTGTAAAGGTTTATCATGAAGCAGTTTAAGAAATTCGCAAAAAGGAATTGATTTTTAATGTGTGTTAGATACGCAGACAGACAGACAGACAAAGAATGACTGTGCTAGATTGGTAAGCAATTCCTTGTTCGTTTTAATAATCATTTTTATGAAATCGCGCAAGCATAAACGCCCATCCAAGTTTATGCTCGTACAGTCATTTGGGGTATTTCGAATCACCCCGCGTTCCGTGTTTTAGAAAGTTTGATGTATCGATTGCTCTGCAATGTACAAAACATGAACAAATGAAACTCTTCAACAGTCACTACCTGCAATGTTATTTACATAGGCGTCGGAATCGGCTTTTTTTGCAAAGTTAGACCAAACCATTAGGCACATAGCATCATAAAGGGTTCAGCCCCCCCCCCCCCCCCCCCCAGTTTTTCTCGCAGGAAACATAATCGTTCCTAAATTTACCTTGAAAGGATTAAAACATTGAGAAGTTGGAGTTATAGGCATATTAGCCCCCCCCCCCCCCCCGAAATTGGGAATGTCATGATTTGGGAAAAAAATTCTATTTGGTAGGTAAGAATATTTGGGAAGTAAAGGTATACTACTACCCCCCCCCCCCCCCCCTTTGGATTAGGAATATCATGATCCCCCCAAAAAAATTTGTTTTGGAAGGTAAGCATTTATTCTTTTTTTGTTGGAAGTATACGTAACCCCCCCCCCCCCCCCCCCCCCCCCCCATGGATTAGGATTTTCATGATTTTGGGAATTAGTTTTTTATTTTTATTTGCTTGTCAATATTTCTGAAGATTAGTCTAGCCCCCCCCCCCCCCCCACTTTCAATTTTGATTTATATATCTCTAGAGTTTAAAGAGCAAATGACATACATTAATAAATTATTTTGTGATTAAAATCTTCTCGCTAACCTCAGTAAAGGGAATTTGTGTGATGAAAACGCTGTTCAATATTCATTTCTCATTACATTGTATGTTATTGCTTTATTAAGCGAGAAAATTGATACAGCGTATGTTTGTTACCGCATGCGCGGATCCAGAAAACATTTCCAGGGGTGTCCGAGGGTTAATATTGTTTTCCAAGGTTGGAGAGGGGGTTTTAGGCCTATTTCGGAAATTTTGCTATGTAATCTTATTAATTTGAATTTTCCAAAAGGTGGAAGGAATAGTCTATGTACCCCCTTCTAGGTCCGCACATGAACGAGTATGATCTTTCTGTTGGACCAAAACGACGAACGTTTTTACACATATTTTACAATCAAGATGAACAAAAAGTGTTATTCAAAATACCCCAAATGACTGTATTAATGATTTCGTAAATAGAATAAATATATAGGGTTATCGTGAAATTTGTAAAGCTGCTATGCCCGATTTCATTTAAAATTTTGTGTTCGCTTTTATACGATGGCTATGCTAAGTATGTGTATCTTAATAGACATTGCAGTAGTTTTCCAGGTCAATTAAGCCATATTTTAATGCAAAAGTGATGTACACTATTTATTTACAAAAACAAACGACATAAATTGTATTGATTTCTTTCGTCTCATAATAAAATTCGCTGCTGAGGTCAAGGCGGGTTTGGTTGTATTATGACTTTGAAAAAAAATTCTATAAAAAATAACCGTCGGTACATTTTATTCACTAATATTTGGAGAAGTGTTTTGTATACAATCGATACATCACATGCGGGTTGAATAAACCTAACATTCGGGAACGAAAGCAAACGGTTTCCGTTTCTAAACATTCCCAAGATATGGAGTTGGTTTGTTTGTTTTGTTTTTTGTGTTCTCATACAGAAATTTTTTATGTACTTCAAATAATTCAAACTTTGAAAGTAGACGGATTTTGCTTGTGTAAATAGGCATATTTCTAACAGATTTGGTATGTATGGAAAAATATTTGATACTCTCATAGCCAAAAAAAATCGGACTATGTAGCTTTAAATTATTTGTATGTTTTAAAATCTTCCTTTTCTCGGACAGGTGAACACTATCTTAAGTTTTACATTTTATTCCATACAAAGTAAAAACTTTTACCACATCATACGTGTAATATTGACAATCACGATCATCAGTTGTAAACGTTTGACCTCTCGGAAAAAGATGTATAATTTTGTTCTTAATGTTCTCTAATATCTTAGCTTATTTATCGATACTACGATTGTGATTTATATTATAGTTCTAATATTCAAAGAATCAAAAAACAATATAGACCTAAGAAAGTTAACGATTACACATAGCTCATCATCATACGATGAAATATAACAGTTATGAAATGCAAAACATTTACGATTCTATATCTCGATTCGAGCTAAGGAGTTTATTTTACCAACTTGTGGTCTTACAGTTTGTTTTAGTGATTAAATCCGCTTGACCAACTGAGTTGTCTAAAATATAATAATGATAAAATTTTGTGATTAAAACATTGATATATATTATATACTAAAATTATACATAAACTGAAAGTATTTCATAAAGTATATTAGACTCCTAGAAATCTTTCCTTCGTTTACCCCTATATTTGCGCATGTACACACAGTAGATGCTCTTTGTGACCATAAAACAGGTAATGACTTGAAAGTCCGTGCAGTCAGAACCATCCATGTTAAAAATGTCTATGATGTGCGGTGTCCAATTTTAGAGACACGGTTGAAATTTAGTTTCAAGAAAGAATGTCTTGTTTGAAATGCTCTGAAGAAGGAGACAGAAGATACGAAGAAGGTATCAATAGGACTTGAAGCGCGCACGCTGGGGGTGAGGGTGTGCACTGAAGTCTTGATCTCGAACACGGTCGAAAAAGCATCACCATTATCTCCAAATAAGTTATTACATGTATCTCTTGTTTTTCTGTCCAAAGATTCAGTTTTGTTCTTTCACATGAAAACTACAGTAAAATGTCACCAGATGGAATTTTTTTAAGGTTGATCATCTGGCTAAAATTTTGTTCTAGGATCATATCAAAGTAATTTTGCAGTGCCCCATTCCTCCTTATTTGGCGTATCGCAGTTTATATTGCCGTTCATTAATTAACTCTGAATGAAAAAAATATATATATAAAGTACATGCTTCCTTTGGTGCTCTGTCAATATTACAATTCTAAGTAAAAAAAAAAAAAGACACACGATCTCCTTCATGCGATTCATATTCTCTCGATTTCTTGCATATTATACAATACCAGAGATCGATGCTGTATGTAGTAGCTTTTTATCCGATTTATGTTTTAAATAAAAAAAAAAAACGCATGGTTCTTACCGATGTGTTTTATTTGATTATATTTACATTCTACTGTGTTTTTCCATTAAATTCCGTGATGTTTAAATGCCTCTAAATGCAACAAGTAGTCAAAGGTCAAATTGACGAGTTTTATTATGACGTCACAAACGTTGAACGCTGTAAACTACAACGTCACAAGCGAAAATCAAAGTTCACGCTTGTGGCTGTTACTGTGGCTCTTCCATTAATGTTAACTTACCCTTAGGATAAGATCGGAATTTTAAGGTATAATTCACATTTGCAGACAAGGCAAGAAGTTAAAAAATGTAAATATAAGCATTAAATCATGATTTTTTTGAAGTATACACTCTCATAACTGCCGCGGTGTGTGCATACAAATTTTCATAACGCGCTAACGCGCGTTACTCAATTTGTATCCACACACCGCGGCAGTTATGAGAGTGTATACTTCAAAAAATCATGATTCAATGCTATAATATTTACATTCTACTGTGTTTTTCCATTAAATTCCGTGATGTTTAAATGCCTCTAAATGCAACAAGTAGTCAAAGGTCAAATTGACGAGTTTTATTATGACGTCACAAACGTTGAACGCTGTAAACTACAACGTCACAAGCGAAAATCAAAGTTCACGCTTATGGCTGTTACTGTGGCTCTTCCATTAATATTAACTTACCCTTAGGATAAGATAGGAATTTTAAGGTATGAATCACATTTGCAGACAAGGCAAGAAGTTAAAAAAAATGTAAATATAAGCATTAAATCATGATTTTTTGAAGTATACACTCTCATAACTGCAGCGGTGTGTGCATACAAATTTTCATAACGCGCTAACGCGCGTTACTCAATTTGTATGCACACACCGCTGCAGTTATGAGAGTGTATACTTCAAAAAATCATGATTCAATGCTATATTATTAATCAGCACTAACGGCAGCATGAAAATAAAAAAAGTCGCGCACACTCGAATTATACTTGTCCTTCGGTGGTTGACTAAAGTATTAGCTTTCGCCATGTTAAAGTTGGACTTGACAGTTTTTAAGATTATCCTAAGATATGACAATTTTATGACTTATGATGAGATCTTACATAAAATGTTTGGACTTAATATAGATATTGGTCAAAAGTCAGTTATGTTAAACGAGCCCCAGGTTTATATGGCAGAGTAGAAAAAAGTAAGATTGGTCTTGCTCTTGGGGGGGGGGGGGGGGCATTTCCTTTGGTCCAGGTTGTGCATTAGGACAGATATTATTTTCCGGTTCTGACGGAAAAGTCCTGTGAATCTATTCACAAAAACGATACGCCAGTCATGGTAAAACGCAGACAACGTGTTGGCGCTGTTTGACCTAGTGCCGTTATTATTATGATGTCATTTTTAACGTTGTGACGTTATCAGCAGTATTTCACTATACTCTGTCCCAAGATATTTTGGATTCACATTTGGCTTAATTGTTTGATATTTATAAATACCTCAGGATTCAAACGATGTTCATTCAAAAGTATGAAAAGTTTCCAAGATTTCTTAGTCAAAACGCCCCTGTTAGCTTATCAGGTTTCAATACAATGCTAAAAAATGTGATGTCTACGGAGATTTTGTATTGCAGCAAGCCCGGGTGATAACGTTGAAATATTGCGCGATGTATTCCGAGTGTATTCCGAATGGAGAAAAGATGTAGACATTCCCCATTATAAATCTCCGTAAGGAATCTGTTTTCGTTCCTGTGAATTTTTCCGAGTGAAAGATGATAATGTGTCAATGAAATTATCTTGGAAAATATCCCTTTCAACTATTTCAATTGCACTTCTTTCACAGGTAAGTGTATTTTTATTAAAAATCGTCCAAATGTGCAGCATAAATATCTTGGGACAGACTATAAACACATAGATCATACGATGTATATTGATACAAATTTAAAAAATCAATGATGAAAAACAGAACCTGAATATATTTAATATTTTATTTTTATTTTAATGTATACTTTTTCAAATTGTCATAGGCCCAAATAGGCCCTGTGGCACTTAACGTAGATATTCAAATAGGCCCAAATAGGCCCTGTGGCACAGAAATGGTTAAACAAATACTTATACTTCAGATAATGTAGATTAAAATTTGTTCAAAACAAATCTTGAGGAGTAGGGTGGACCCACATTGAAGAATTAGTTTTACAAAGGAAAGCATTTTAATTATTCACGAAAGCTAAAATGTAATATATAAGTATTGAATCCTTATTTTTTGAAAGATATAGTCTCATAACTGCAACGGTGTGTGCATAAAAATTGAATAATGCGCGTAAGCGCGTTATGAAAATTTGTTTGCACACACCGTTGCAGTTATGAGACTACATCTTTCGAAAAATAAGGATTTAATGCTTATATTTACATTTTTTTATCTTCTTGCCTTGTACGCAAATGCGAATTATACCTCAAAATTACTGTACTATCCTATGGGTAAGTTCAAATTAATGGAAGAGCCACTGTAACAGCCACAAGCGTGAACTTTGATTTTCGCTTGTGACGTTGTATTTATCAGCGTTCAACGTTTGTGACGTAACAATTAAAACTCGTCATTTAACCTTTTAGTACCATGTCTGTGTTATGGTGCTATATCTGCAGTAGCTTTACATGCAAAATATACGTGGAATGTAAATATTATATATTGTTTCCTATATGCAAGAATTTTGACATATTGTTGATTCTTTAAAATTATTTAGAGTTTGGCCTGTGAATGATTATTGGGCCTCACAAAGGCTTCAGAGTTTGATGTAGGTCTATATTCCATATATTAGCAATTGTTTGGAATCTTTTTTAGAACTGCAGTGCTCAGCATGTGATGACTACAAAATCATCTTGTTAGAAAAGGGACGAGTGATAATAGACATAAGAGTATCCAGAGGGAAAATGGATTTCATTTATACAGGATCTATATACATATTATTATACATTGTCGAGATAGTTTGTAGCATGACTCAATTAAGTTGATTTTTTCATTCTTAATGTTCCATAGGTGAGCGATGTGGCCAATGGGCCTCTTTTTAAAAATTATGGCCAAAATACTAGATCGAACATTCCATGACATTGTGTTATTGTCTCTTTTTGTATTTTCTATAAAGTTTACCAAAAAAATATCGTTCACTGTTTTCTTTAAACATTGTCCTCCCAACAGTAAAATCAAAGGCCTGAAGGGTCACAATGGCGTCGAGTTAAAGTTAATTTGAAGAGTAAAAACCTAAATAATTTTTTTAACAAGTGAAAAGCTGTAAATTTGACAGCTAACCGGGTTTTCTTTTTATATGCGAACTGTATCCATAATCCATGTCAACCCATATCCAGTGAAATAAAGTACCCCATATTTTGGTATTTTTTTCACAAATTATCAGTAATCAAAATCCTAGCAATATGTACACCTCTGGTATATGTATAATTGATCTGCAAAAGAACAACTTCTTATCTTGAAAACTGTAAGAGGAGTTATCCGTACAATGAGGGTACGCTATATGCAATATTTTGCCAAAAAATGACTAAATTCAAAAGCTGGTATTTTTTTCATGAATTATCGGTAACCAAAATCTTAGCATTAAGCACACCTCTGATATATGTATAACTGATCTGCAAAAGAAAAATTTCCTATCTTGAGAACTGTAGGAGGAGTTATCCGTACAATGAGGGTACCCTATATGCAATATTTTGCCAAAAATGACTAAGTTCAAAAGCTGGTATTTTTTTCATAAATGATCGAAAATCAAAATCCTAGCAATATGCATACCTCTGATATATGTTTAATTGATCTGCAAAAGAACAACTTCCTATTTTGAAAACTGTAGGAGGAGTTATCCGTACAATGAGGGTACCCTATATGCAATATTTTGCCAAAAAATGACAAATTCAAAAGCTGATATTTTTTCCATAAATTATCGAAATTTAAAAAAAAATAAAAAAAAAAAATACATTAGTCAACTTTAAAAAAATACAAAATGTTATTTATCACATAACTAATAAAATTACAATTCATTACAAATTTGCTCACCTAATTCTTAAAAAGTTTTGAATTTCAATTGAAAATTTAAGTTTATAGAAATATCTTGGGAGTTAAATTTTTTTTATATTTTTTCTCTCTATTTATATGGAAATAAATATTAATATTATTATTGTGTTTAATTCTATATATTGTATACTGCTGATAACCACTCTGTCTCTTATTATCAATTTAATCTAAAATTCACAAGGGTCCAAATGACGCGGGCCGAAAAGATCAGGGGTAGATAAAAGAAAGCACCCATTCACGTTGTTTACAAAGTGAAAGTAGTTCACTAGTTGGTTTAAAATAACTTTTGGTTGTAGATGTACTTATCGCTCGATTAGGAAGTTTTGTTTCTACAAGATCAAACATTTGTGCATTGTCAATTTTTGATATGGATACATAATAATCTAAGTTGCAGGCTAGTACATTTCATAACCAAATTGAGTATGTAAGCCCAGCTATCGCATGTGTCTCGGTGCTAGTGTATTCATCCGCTGAAACCGAGACATATTGTTTTCAATGAAATGTGAACATTTTTAAAGACGGCAACCATTTCGAATCTGCAAACTTGTTTTGTTGACGTACAGTTCTGCTCGAAATTGAAGTATTTCATCTATTTTTCTTCAAACACATACGAAAACTTTGCATTCATTTGAGTTGTTTGGCTCCTAAAAATGTAACTTCCGGACGTACGATCCCTAGATGGCTTTCGAGCTTCGCTCGACGCCATAAAAAGGTATGAAGTCTGCTTAACCTATTGATCAAAATATGATCTAGCAGATTTAAACGTTTATTTTTTAAAATTTTATTTAGTATACTAGATGATTTGTAATGCACCGAAGTGTCTTTTGTATGAAGCCTGTATAATCAACTGTCATTGTGATTTCATTAACAGTAAAAAAGTGCCTATTTTAGTTTATCGGTTGATACGAAATTAAATGATATATACAAATTATAAAAATACATCTACACTTAAAAAAATATGTAGTTATTGCATAAAACAAAAAACATAATAAAATTCAGAATATATATATTTTTATCTAAAATTTATTTATTTAGTATGTAACTGAGTTGCTACGTGCTATTGATAAAATGTAGATTTATTAGTTATAAGACACACAATCAACAGGTGCATTATTGCAGGTTTTAAAGATTAAGTTTTTGTCATCTGTATAGGGTGACTAATATTCAAGCTTATATAGATTAAAGATCATTTTCAACACTTTTTTGTATGATTGATAACAGGCGTACTTTTAAAAGATATATGGTTGTTTGCATTAGTGCTTTAAAATTAAAGGAAGTACGGATGTCGTGTGATTTTCGCACTTTTTTTAATAAAGAGAAATTTCTTCTTTTTTTTAATGGAATTTCCAAAAAACAAGCGGATAAAATAAAAATATTTAATATTGTACTGACTAACATCAAGGAAGAGTCAACTTGTTGCTAATGCACATCTTTATTCAGTCATTGTATAACTAGAATGATGATTTACGACATGATGACGTGACTTGATGTAATGACACGTGATGTGACTAGATGTTATTAACTGGAAAAACAAAGAAAACATACAAAACAAAAGTTTTGATGCTATGAATAAACAAACAAAACACACTCGGCATATGACAAATATCACTAGTAAATATATATGCCCCTGTTCTTGTAAACAATTCTTTCACTTATATATATGCTCTAGTAAATTAGCAAATATAACGAAACTCGTACTACTAGCAAATTACACAATTCAAAATGAATATATATGTACGCCTATGGTAGAGTGCACAAAACATCGCATCCAAACAATGAAACCTTAAATTCCGATATATCATACAATAGAAACAAGCTACGATGATACTTATAGCTTTAAATTTATATAACATTCTAGATATATCCCTTGTGCCAACATTCTAACATGTTACTTAAAATACATCTTCACAGTTGAACACTTTTGTTTACGCATTTATATCTATCGTTTATACATAACTTTTTGCACAAAACAATACACAAGCAGATTTCATGTTAACTTACCAACTTAGAAGTTTTCTCTCGTAGAAACAAACATAGTAAACATGGTAAATGTAAATGGTGTTAAGCACAGGGACTATGAAAAAATCTAAACTGCTCTAAACTGCTCGTGCCCCGCGAAAAATCCTAATAACAAAACCAAATCCGGAAATCCGGAATATTCTAAAATTCAAACTCAATCCGGAAAAATGTATATAATGTTAAATTGGCTATAACAAATATCATATTCAAACATGATAAAAATAGTAGTGTTCTTTGTTAAATGCATATTTTTGTTAAAAATTAAATATTAAAAGGAAGTAAAGAGACGATGAAAAACCTTAATTTATTTAAAAAATGTAAAAAAAAAAAAACAAACAAACAAAAAACATGTATTTGAACAAGTTCCCGGAGGCGATAGTCACATTTATGTTTGAGATTTAACATTTATTTCCCCCTTTTTTAAACCAATCAAAAAAAAAATGTTTTTATATCAAATTTTGTTTGAGAAACAACATCTATCATTTGGGGGTTATGAACTTCATCCAATATTATATAAATACTACGTTATTCATTAAAGGGAATAAGACCTGTTGAGGAAGTGTAACTTACTTTAATTTATGTTTGATAAAGTTTATTTTAAAGATGATCCGCATCTTAATCACTAAAATTGGTCGCTGGTAACTAATGTATTTCAGATAATCCGCGGAAATAATCAGCCTCAAATGCAAATTGGTTAACAGTATTTGATCCCTTACAAACTTATCGCAAAAACGCATTTTTGTTTATTTTTAATGACTGACTGAAATTGAAAATTAAAAAGATTTTAAGCTTCAAACCAAACCAACGTATGTATTTCCGGTTTCGTTTATCTAATTGATTCTGTCTGGATTAGACACAAGTTAACATATTAACTCCAGGTGTAAGTTATTACCGAGGTGCAGCTGGATGGAAAATGTTAGCACAGCAGGACCAGAACCAGCAACCTCTGGATCAAATAGATATGATTGCTAAGCAATGTGCTTTAATTTTTGTATGGTAAATTTCAGTTACCATCGAAACACATTGAATATACAATTAAGGGTGGAATGATAACAAAAAAAACCTTGCGTTTAAAAGTAGCGATAATAAGCTTAAACTACAAAAATCTGAAACGAAACTTTTTTTTTTTGAAAAACAAAGTATTTTTTTTTACACATTGTAATCTACAATCTTTCTAAGCTAAAAAAAATATATGCATAGCTTAATACCCAAATCATTTATTAAATAAGTACATAGCAGTTTGCTTTTTGGAACGATTGCTCCATTTGTAAATCAATGAGTTGTCGCTGCTCAACAGAGAACAGAGCAGTTTGCTATTTGAAACGATGTTTCCAGTTGCCGAACAACTTTTTGAAAAATAAGTGGTGTTATGTAACTTTGTATTTATTTAATTTTACAAAAGATTGTTCATAACTATTTGCGCACTGCTTAATCCACTGAAAGAGTGAATTGAAATACTTTCGAACAATACATGTAGTATACATCATTTTTACAGCTTTTATTTTAACATTTTTATAGCATACATGAAACTATAAAATGTTTCCAAACGTAATCTTAATTAAAACAGTATACAATCCGTTACTTAAAGTATTGATTGGTTAGTAAAAAAAAACCAATATCACTATATTAATGACAAATGGCGTGGTAAATCGTTAAAGTAGCATAACCAAATGTTTTGTTTCTTCAACAATTTTGCGAAATTGTTGGTAAGCCTAGCCCAGAGATGGCTACGTTAAAAACGACGAGAAAAAAAACTACAAGTATGCTTAAATCGTCGTATGTTTCATATCTTCTGCAATGCGTGCATTTTTTATCAATGCATGGAATCCTGTCATGAACGATTGTTTCCAAGGTTCTTTCTTGATTTTGATCCTGACTTTCGTTTGGTGATTGGGGCTGTTGGGGTTGCTGCTGTTTTTGCTGTTGTTGGTGTTGTTGATGTTTGTGCGTCAGATAAGTGTTTGTTTTCAGATTTTCTCTGTACTCGCCACATCTGAATTATAACTATTCCGAAAACTATGTGCGATAATAATGAAAAACCGATCAGTGTCAGTAGGGGTATGTAGAACTTGTTATCTGGGTCACTGTCCAGTACCGCACGGAGTTGGGAGATGTTTGCTGCTATAAGTGACGCGTCACAAAGACCCCGGACAAGGTTTTTTTCTGTCTGAAAAGGCATCCTTCAACAGCATGATTGAGGATTATTTGTATTTGGCTGTTGCTAGACCAATAAGACAGAAATATATATATATATATATATATATATATATATATATATATATATATATATATATATATATATATATAATCAAAAAAGAAATAGAAAATGAACAGTTCCAAAGTTTCTATTCACTAGCGCTTTCTGGATTTACATTCTTCTTCAGGTCAACGTACATAAGTTATGAAATTTAATAAATTTTGTACGTTCACCTGAAGAAGGATGTAAATCCAGAATGCGCTAGTGAATAGAAACTTTGGAACTGTTCATTTTCTTTTTCTTTTTTGAAAATTAATACTGTGTGATATCACCTTTCACTCATTTTGGATTATATATATATATATATATATATATATATATATATATATATATATATATATATATATATATATATATATATATATATATTCTCTACAAAAATTATACACACATCACACCCTTGACTAGATAGCTCTTTATTTCTAAAAAAAAATATATAACATTTCTTAACTGCTTTTTGGTACTGATGGATAACGGTATTCTGTGTCAAATCCGTTTGAAACTAAGACTCAAAGTAGACAGTTATATTAGCTGCAAGGCTTTATTTGATATCTGAAAATTTCGCCTGGACTTTCTGGTAGATATGCAATGAATGTCATCCCTCTTACCCAGCTAAGACTTAAAGTCTAGTTATACAAACTTTTTTTATAATGCAGGCACGTAGCATCAGGGGGAGCCGGGAGGGGGGGCGGCCCCCCTAATTTTCCTCGCAGCAACTAATTTTTTAAAATTTACATATAAAAAATTGAATTATCATGAAGTTGGTACCCCAATTTTTTGGAGGATATAAAAAATTAATATGAAAATAACGCGGGTAGATTAAGGCAACTCCGAGTTAAATGACCGTCAAAATTATGATCAGTTTAAAAACTGTTCATTTTTATGAAAAAAGTGCTGAATATGAATACCAAGTGAATGTGTTCCCAAAGATATCATTTTTCTTTTTCGGAATCGACTCGATCTTTGAAGCTGCCGAGCCATGGTATCATGTGACAGTTAAAAATAGATAATTTTTTTACCTTAACAAAAAATGAAAAAGTGTAACACTACCCCGAAGTTTATTTGTATGTTTGCTACTATAATTCGATCGGCAAATTAGTTCATGTTTATTGGTATTACTGCTAGAATCATATCGAATAAAAAAGATATTGTAAATATTTATCGGAAACCTCTCAACTTCTATAATTTCATTGAACATACTACGTATTTTTCATTTAAAACAAGGAAGTACATGATTCTAGCAGCACTTTTCAAGTAGTTTAGGTCATATACCGTTGATATTTACCAAAGTCATCTTTCATAATATCCGGGGTTGTGTTACACTTTTGCCTTTCTTTGTACACATTGACAGAGGAAAGGATGGTCAAGCCATATAAATGTCGATCTGCTTACCTTAAAACACTCGCTGATAAAACAATATATCCATGCCTGTATTATCCTGATTATATCCTAACTGACACTGATCTAAATCTTAGGTATCTGTATTAAAAAAGTCTTATTTTGGCATTGTTTACACTGCATTCCGATGATTTGTCTCCAGACATGATCTTCTCTATTAAACATGCTTGTGACGTCATCAATGATAATCATACGTAATAGAGAGAAATCGAAGCTATATTCAGTTAGAAGAGTTTCTAGTGATATTTTATGCCTGTAGTTTTTATAATTTAAACCAGAGATAAAGTTAAAATCGACATGTTTCTGAGTAAAATATGACATCATGCTGCTTATTGTGACGTCATATCGATCAGAGGAATTTGATCGCTGAGAGTTGCCTTATCATAGTTCTATTGCACGTTCGGGATCGCCATCTTGTGGCAGCTAATTATATATGCATGTCAAAGGTCAATCGGGGATAAACTTGTCTACGTAACAAACAAAATGGACGCTTGTTCTATTCAAGCAGTTAAACACCCGGTTCTTTTCGATTGACATTTTGTGATTTGGATATTTTGTACATATATTTCTATACACAATGGATCCTGGTGATCAAAGGTGTTCTTTGGAAGACTTTTCTCATTGGAAAATCGAGGCGTTGCGTTCTTTTTTGAGCCAAAGAGGTTTGTCAATTGGCGGGAATAAACAAGAACTTGTTGCACTCGCGTTTGCAGCTAATACACTTAACATGCCAATAATACCTACAGCTGTAGAAATTGAGAAGTCTAAGTTAGAATGCTACAAGAATTTACTTAAAGTTGGTGATGTTATTTTGCCGGACCCATTCTTAATATTCGACAAATGGGAGGACGAAACACAAGGAATGTCCCATTGGCCACCAGTGTTCATTACCGATGTGACCACTTTTCTAATGAAATACGAAAGCGAGGAGAAGGCTCAGCTGCATTTGAACCAATATAAGATCGGTAAAGCATATGAGTACTATACATCAGAGTGGCTGAAGGAGGTATTTTATCATCCAATATCTACTTCATCTTCCTACTGTTTTCTGCGTGCCAGATGTACTCCATCACAGAGTTTAAATGCAGCAACTCACAGTGCCTGGGTCTGTTTACAGAAAGCTACAGGACATGTTTTAAGTGCCTACTGCTCCTGCACCTCAGGGTTAGTATAAATAATTATATACTAGTAATTAAATCCTTTTTAGTCAAATTCTTTAAAGAGATCTTTATACTATAGTGATTATTTCAACTTGAAATTACTTGTATTTACATCTGAATTATAATTTACTCTCTTCTTATGTGGGTTCCATTATATCCGAGATACTAGTATATTATCTATCGATATTATTATTATGAGACACCAGAACATATTAAAAAAAACTTATATGTCTCAAATATATAGCTGTAGCATTCCTTTGAAACTTTTTGTAAAAAAAAATAATTCAAACTTTATTAACTAAAGAGTTTATAGCTGATTATATGGAATAGTTTAAAGACTTAATGTACTGAATGTTACTCTCATATTTTCAACAATTTCAGGTTGGGACAAACTTGCAACCATGTGGCAGGTCTACTTTTCCGCATTGAATCTGCAAACAAATTAGGCCTTACATCTTGCACCTCAGGCACATGCATATGGGTAAAACCATCTGAAAAGAAACTCCAGCCTGCCCAAATAAAGAGCATGAATTTCAAAAAGTCAAGACATGGTAAATCTGGTAGGTATATATATATTTATATATATACATGTATATTCTATTATGCTACATATGGTGCATGAATTTTTCAAGTGAAGTTATTGTATGACTATCATGTTTTACATATTTATATTTAGTGACCAGACCACTTGTTGGAAAGAGTAAGGCTGACTATGATGTAATGCCTGAAGCAAACAATGACACCGAGGCCTGCATTCAGAAAACTCTTTTGGCCTCTCTGAAGGATGCAATTCCAAATGCTTGTGTATTCAAAGGTATATTAAATTAGGAATTTTATTACATGTATAATTATTTTATATTTCTTGATTCATAATCTAACAAATAGAGGGCAACTGGAACTTAGAATGATTTTAAATTAGATAAAAAGGTCTAAAGAAATAAAAAAAGATACTTGTACTAGAGAAAACTTCTGTTATTTATCACTAATGAAATATATTGTTCTTGGGTCTTCTGTTGATTAATGTTCTTCTTTTTATGATAGGAATGCACACTACTGATGACCAGGATACCACACAGTTACCTGTACCAGTGAATCAGAAAGAAACAGCTGATGTTATGGCTTTTGATGTTTCAAACTATTATATTGACAATATGGTTAAAAACAATGTAGAACATGTCACAGAGACTGAGGTTCAAGCCATTAACAACCTCACCATGGGTCAATCATCCAACCCCAATTGGACAGAGATGAGAAAAGGACGGATTACGGCATCGAATTTCTATGCTGTCCATACAAAAGTGGAAAGTTATAAGAGAAACGCTGCACACTGTGACATAAAGCCTTTGCTCTCACGTATAATGGGATATAAACATGTTAATCCGAATGTGATGTCTTTAAAGTATGGACGAGAAATGGAACCCATTGCTAAAATTGAGTTTATGAAAATGTACAGAAAAAAACACAAAGATGTATCATTTCATGAATGTGGTATATTTTTAGATGTTGATCACCCCTATTTAGCAGCTTCCCCCGATTTATTGGTATCATGTTCTTGCTGTGGTGAGGGTTTAGTAGAATTTAAATGTCCTCTCATTCCAAAATGTTCTACATGTTTTTCTTTTTGCAAATGTAATTTGCCAAGTTGTTTACAAAACACTGAATCACTTACATTGAAACACGGGGCATATTATGGTCAAATTCAGGGCCAGATTGAACTTACAAAGCGAAAATGGTGTATACTGTACATATATACATGCAATGGACCATTTTATGAAAATATTGTATTTGACCAGCATTTTTATTCAGAAATGTCATCCAACCTTGAATTTTTCTATCATTCATTTGTTTTACCAGAGATTCATTCTAGGTCTTTGCAACATCTTTTGACCCAAGAAAGTTTAAATGTTCATACACCAGAGCCAATGGAAATTGACAACAAGGTACATGTAGATGGGGAGACATATTTTTGTCCTGAATGTAATATGGTTGTTATGAATGAAGTGACCAAGCTTAAAGAGCGTAGCATATATTGTGATGTGTGCAAACTTTGGTATCATTTTCATTGTGTTGGAATAACTGACAAGTATGTCAAAAGTTTGACATCATGGCATTGTAAAAAATGCATTCAATCTTCTTCTTAAGCTTCTCTCAATAAATGATCTGAAGCAAATAAACCCGGTACTTATATATGTACATGTACATTTTATGTAATCGTAATTCTAATTGTTACCATTGATATTCATAGTATGTTCATTGTATGTACTATATTTCATTGCATGACTTGGAAAATAATAAATTGTTTACATTTTCTTTTCATTTTATTTCATATATTAATTTAATTTACATTCTCTTCGAATATTAAATGCATTTCATAACATGTTATAACAAAATGCCAAAACGAAATATACTTAGAAGAGTTATTAGTACCAGACAATATAGGGATAGACTACTCGGGCAAAAGCTATTGTAAGTTTTCTCAGTACTTTGGAAGAGGTGGATACATGTTACACACCCCACTAACTATTCTTACAATATCATCAAGGTGTTGGCACAATGTAAGGGGAATTTCAAACTTCAATATGCGAAAGTACTTCATTCTTCTAATAGCCTGCTCTACAAAAATCCTTCTATTAGCTATTTCTTTTGTTTTCCTAACATCATTAGCTGGCATTTGACTGACCCCATGTTTGCCTGGGGGGGTCAATAGAGTAGCATGAAGAAGGGTGAAATCTTGCAATAGATTACTAAAACCTTTGTCGGCCATAATACAATCAAAAGGCTCTATAAGATCCATAAACCCCGAGTGAAGTGTGATATGCTTATCACTGGTCCTCCCACCCCAGCATTCTGAAACAAAGTTTATCATACCTGATGGGTTTATGCTTAATAAAAATTTTGCAGTGTGATGATGTTTGTAATCACTCCAACACTGGTTTTGGTACACTAAATTTTGGGGTTTTTCTATAAATACCTCCGAACAATCAATAATGTGCCTTACTTGTGAGTATTTGGTAGTTCTGAAAGAAGGGGGTAGGTTATGTCTGGCTACATCTTTTTGAGCATTGAATACTAAACAGCTCAGATACCTTTTCAACAATTTCACCCATGTTGTGAAAATTCTTGACACATATGATAGAGATATCTGAAATCTGTCAGCAAGATCCTCATCTAAAAGACCAAGTCTGATTTTCATGAATGTAAGAAGCATTTCCTCCTTTGGATTTAATTTTCTACAAGCCCTATTTTTCTGAAATTTTTTATGTTTAAGAGTAGTGCAATGATAGGATGGGCCCTTCCAATATCTAACATTTTTAAGAGATGGTTGTATTGCATTGTAGACTGCATTAAAAGCAGACTTGGTAGGGATTCCTGTATAGAATTTAACTTTCCTATCATTGACCAACAAACTCAACATGTCACGCGATTTGAGCTGATTTTGAACATTGACTGAAGTTTTCTTTTTAAGATCATTTAACTCTAAAGTGAGACTTCTTATTTGATCTTTAAACTTTCTTATCTCTTCTTCCTTGTACAAACATGTATCACAGTATTCCAAATAATCATGGTCAATCAAATGACTTTTAACATTGTTTGTCACATCAGAATCACTGTGACAGTCATTGGATGTAGATTTCCTTTTCTTAGTAGGAATTTCTAAACATCTGTCCTTTGGTGGCTGCCTCCCAACAACAACTCTGTCCATGTGTCCCATATGCAGTGTTGGGTAAGGATTCTTTGGGGTAGGTCCAAGATCCACAAAATGATTAGAACATATTCTGGAATCGTTATTTGGAAGCCAGAGTTCTCCACTTTGACTTTGGCGGTTTATGTTTCTAATCCAGATATTTCTGGCATATTTGTCTTGGGATTCTGTGGGAAATGTTAATAATTTGAAGGGAGGATCACATGTACATCTCCCAGTTCCAAAATTACAGGAATGTATTACACATAATTGTGATCTCCATTTTTTTAACTTGTTGTCACCATTGTAGCAACCATTGACACAACAATGTCTTCCCGGCATATTTGTCAACAAATTTTCACAAACAACAAACTGTTCAAAGAAAACTTCCACACAAAAAAAGAATAGAAAACTGAAAACTGTTATAATGGGTTTCTTACCACCATAAGCTCTAATACTCTGCAAACAAATGAGAATCAGTAATAACAGTCTAAATTCTTACCTTGATTAATATACTGTATTTTAAAGAACTTGGGTAATCTCTGATATTTTTTGTTAATTACGCCCCCTCCTTTTCACAGAAAAGACAGGCTGGCATTTCTGATTATAATCATAATTTAAATTGCGATAGTTTTTTATTATATTATTATATATATTAGAAGATACATTGGTAATTTAATTCAGTATAAAAGCGTTTCGTGTGAGCTGTTAAAAAATAGGTTGTTGATCTCGGATTATGTAATCAGATGGATACGGTATTTTGTCAGCAGCATGATAAAGATTTAAATTAAGAATATTCTTGAATGAAACTCAAGTAGATTTTGTTATGATCGTAATCCGCACACTTAAAACTTACCAATACGATATATTCAAACATAAGTATACCGTTGACATTGATTTATTGAGTATTTCTTATTATACTTCTTGATAAGCCTAGCGCATTTTCCACTGTTTACTAGAGCGGGAGAACCCGGATGTAAAATTTATCCCCGATTGACCTTTGACACAACGTGACGTCGGAGAGTGCAATAGGACTATACCCGTGAAAGAAATAAGTATCGAAATTGAAGTTATATACCACACAAGCTCCCCCCCCCCCCCCCCCCCCCCGGATTAGGATTTTGAAGATTCGGGAAATGTCCTAATTTCCTTTTTTATTTTTTTGCTTGTCAAGATTTTGGATGAGTCTGCCCCCCCCCCCCCCCCCCACTTTCAAAAACGATGCTACGTGCCTGTAATGTTATCTACTAAAAAACCTATTGGATATCTGTTATTCTCTATCAATGTCTTAAGTTATTTCAACTCATGTTGAACAATAAGTTTTGTCCGTTGTTCGCGACAAATGCGTCAAATAAAACCAAATTCATTTTCTTTTAGACATAATCAAAATCAATGAAAAAGAATTAAAAATACATCATGTTGGGTCTGGGGTTGGTTGCCTCCTCCGTCTACTTCATCCAGGTCACTGTGTTTCTATGACAAGAACAAAAATAAGTTCATCATCAAAACAAAAATATAATGTTCATGTTATACATGGGAAATCAACGGTTACAATATTTTCTTGCATTTATGTAATATAATTATTTGCAAATAGCGAATATGCAAGACTTTTCGAGTTGTTGTAATTCATTGATTCATATCCATTCTAAGCAAGTTTGACATTTGTACCTGAGTTATTCGTGATTTGTAATTTTATTTTACTAAAAGGACTGCAAACCATTATGACGGCAGAAGCGGCCGCTATCTCTAATCGAATAAGTAATGGATCAGAGTTTGAAATCAATATGTCTTTACGATTATATTTACGCTATATTAAATGGGCATGGTCACGATTTTGGTCAAAAATTACTTTCCCGGTCTCAATGTTTGTAATGCTGTACTAAGGCGTTTTTAATAGTCATTTAAAATTTGAGTGCAATTTGTTGAGATATAAGCGAGTTACAAAGCTTGCATTTCTTTGCTATGCAGACAAAGCTTTTGTTTACATTTTGAATGTTGAAGTGAAAATTCCAGTTTTAGACCTAAAACAAATGTGCTTAAAGTGAATATGTAGACAGAAAATCAACTTTAAAAGATTTTGTTTACTGGTATATTCAACCTATGTAAACAAAAACAGGGCACACGCCTTGTTTACATGACAAGGAATTGTGAGCCCTGTATCTTGATCATAACTCTACGACTGACTCTCAATTTTCACTTGATCACTAGAAATGCATTCCTAAAGCATTATAATGATAAAAACCGAAAAATAGAAATTCACCAAAATCGTGACCACGCCCCTTTAAAAAAAGCTAGATGCAAACCCATGTCTCTAGTAATTCATACTCTTAAATCATCTATGCTAATACCCAAGCACAAAAAATTGTTTAGTTGTTTATTGATCCATGTAAATTAAAGTGCAATGCGCGAATCTGATCTAGAACAGGAAATTCAAATTCACAAAGCAGTGTTATCTAACCTTTAAGTCTCCATCATCTATCCCTTACACACTTCCAATGGCCAAAGTATGTATGTTTAAAAAGTTTATAAGGAAGACATTTCGTGGAATAAGTACAATAAATGAAAATTACGGTATAAGGAATAATAAACCCTATTTTACTCATACATTTCAATTTCCTTCCATACTCAAAGTCAGTTCATGTATAAAAACAGAGCAAATTTTGAAACACTAAACATATAATTATATTTCGTTTTTTATTTATTTCCGGAGTCTGAATGGTCAACAAATTAACCATCAGTTCTGCCTTAAACCTTTAAATTTGATTTTTTTGAGTCTCGAAATATTTTCAATAAAGAAAATCCAATAATTTAGCTTTAATTTGAATATTTTTCCTCGTGATAATTTTTTATAGCATTTTAAAACATGTACAGACTATGAAACGTACTACTACACAAAAAAGCGTGTGAGCTTCGTGCTAGAAACATTTCGTGTAACCTTTAAGCCTTTCGTGTAAACCGTTTGTCGTTTAATGTAAACTGTTTTGCAGCTTTTGCAACAAAGCGTGTTAATTGTTTCGAGCAAAGCGTGCGAGAACCATGTTAATCGTTCATCAGTTTTTATTCAGAACTCTCTGCTATTTTAATTGTTTCAATATGACGCCCGTGTTGAACATTTTCTTAATTTTTTCTGCTGTGCTGCTGTTTTTACTCATGGGAATAAATCTAGAAAAAATGATATACTTATCTTTAACAAATTTGTATTTAATTTTAACAACCAAGAGAAAAGTATTAAACAAAGACATAAAGTTTTTTACGATTCTTATGGCAGGTACAATAATAAAATTCGCCATAAATTAAACTATGAGGGTTAATCCAAAATCGTTGTTTGGAGCTTTGATATATTTTGAAGCTTGCAATTTATTAAAAAATCCAACCCTCAAATACGACGTAAATGATGCGGCGATGTCACGTATCTATCATGTTATACACACCAATATCTTAATAAGTGTTCAACGAAATTTAAAATTCGAATTACAATTTTGATACGGAAAATATTGTTCTTGTTTCCACAGAAACAGTTGTCTTTTTTTTTTTTTTTACATAAAATGTTAATTGCCTGGACATTAATGGGGATGAAAAAAAAAATACAAGTATAAGGACGATTACCTAATTTGATTTTCAATAAATATATGGCGCAACTAAACAAAGAAATGCTACGAACATCAAATTCTTAATATTACGTCACAGTCACTAGACATCATAAAGAATTGATATTGATGCAATATATAGGTATTTCACGTCATTATTATGCACATAGCTTGACTCATGCATAGACTGGTCTTACTTAAACTGGAGTAATATTAAAATCCTTTTATACCTTTCTCAATATTATTTTACATGCACAAACTTAATATACTACAACATTTCTGTAATGAGTTTTATATCCTAGTAGTCTGAAGTTATTCACGAAGATCTACATACATAAGTTAACAGAGTATTTGCCAGAGAACAAATCAATTATAACACGACTTCAATGGTTACTCGTATTGGAATATAGTTAAACAGTCCTTTTACCTCATCCATTGCGATGGAATGACTATTTTCTTCTGTCGTTGTAATGTAATTCTAAAACAAAAATAAAAATATGTTTATCATCAAAACAAATATATACTGTATGCAAATGGTAACAATAGAAAGACAATAGGTTTGATACTTTATATATACAACTATGTATCTGTGTTTTCTAAACGCGTTAATTGATAGATGTAAATATAGATATGATTAATATTAACTCTGATTGAGTCTCCGACCATTATATATGAACATGGGTTAAAAGTTATTCGTAAGACTTATCGATATTGAGTATTGAGTAAAGTCTTTTTGATGCAAGTTTAACATGTACTTGAGTTGTTCGCACTTGAAATATTGCACGATTTTGAGGCAGAAACGCGCGTAACGTCAAATCGTATGGGTAACGGACCTATGTTTTACATCAACATGAACATTTGTACATACGATATTTTATTTTACCTGATAGAAATAATAGCTGGATGCAAACCCATGATGTTGATTTTAAAGATTCTTAAATTATGTATACTAATACCCACGTACAAAGTTGTTGTCATTTCGTATTGATAAATGTAAATTATTGAAAGAGTGCTCAGCTATGCTACAGAAGGTATTAAAATTCTGGCACATGCAATTTAGAAAAAATTCCACTCGATTTGAGTTTGATTGCATCCAGAAAGTAGTAATAAAAATATTATTCGGATCTCGTAAAATTATAAAATAAATGAGTCGTCAGTCTAACTGAGTTCAGGTTGAGTACGTCAGATTGGCGCTTGCAACGGTGATCAGAATAAGCATGTGAACTTCAGTGTTATATCTGCAATTTTAACTCATTTACAACCACCGTTGATGGGATTTGGTGGAGAAAAAACTGAACAGAGTGGATTTGTTGTACTTTCTCTAGATTTTGTATTATATCATTAATTATTGTGTGAAGGAATAGAAACAAAGCAAAAAAATTGGTTATTTTCTATAAATTCCAGATCATGTCTGTATCTGTTTCATTTTCATCCCATTTTCCCTTCTTGTTGGGGCGAAAATAACATTATTTTGTTTGGCTTTTTGTTATTGGCCTTTGATTGGTCCTAGAACAATGTCTTATCGAAGATTTTTTGTTTTAGTTCAATTTTGCGTTCATTTTACTCAACATAAGTTTTTCGGGAACAGTATCTCTCAAATGACTTATCTCGGGTCTGAATGTTTATCCAGTCCCTCAAAGAAATCCTTAACCATGTGGTGAAATCGCTTTTTTATTCCCAGAAACTTAAGTATCCTTTTGTTCATGTCTAGTTCTAAAGATATTTTAACGTTAATAGAAAATCAAAATAGAATAAATACATAAACAAATGATTATCAAACAATCTGTTTAGAGTATTTTACATGTACTTACATAACTCAGAAAACAATTGAGCTCCCTCTTCGTAAATGTTGAACACTCATTACATTAACATTCAATCATTCAACAAAAACCCTTTTATTTGCGAGAAAAACACATTTGTCCGTACAAGTCTGTAATACAATCGTTAGATGGTTTTATTACGGGTTTTCCTACGCCTCCATTATGACCTGTGTCACAATTCAATGAATTAGATAGGGGAGGGGGTTTAATTTAAATTGTTTCGTGATCTAATCTTTCATCTAAGGTATGTTAGGAAGGCTATTAAGGTTTTCCATGAAAAGTGACTCATTTAAATTATTTTGGGTTTTTTCTATCGGTTTACTCGCGCCCCAATCATATTATTTATTGGTTCAAGCATTTTGCCAAACCATTGTGTTGTTCAGAAATTATTGAGGCAACACAAGTACATCTCTTTCTCTTTATAAACTGCGAATTTTAATGACAATTGGCATATACGTTGAAGAAACAATATCGAATAAATAAGCGAAGTAATGCTACAAAATAATAAATAGTTTATTTATGACAGTACATAAACTAGTCTGTGGTCGTGGTACCCGGCGGAGGCACACACTCGGAGTTAAGATAAAAGTTAAACATTTTCATTTCAAGTGATATTAGACCTGCATATCTTGATTAAAGAAATCAAATTATGTATGTTCATTTTGCTATTTATTGTAACCAACGTTTAGGAAGAGAGTAATTAGATATTTACCAAGAAATTGAAATGTGACTGAGATGGTTTATTGAATTTTGACGTCAAGGTGGCGCAGCAGATATACATAAAATTGGTGTGAACGTCGGAAGGAAACCTTTTTGAGCCAAAACATGCTTAAATAAAAACGATTCGATGGGAAAACGTCAAAATCTTCAGTTATTCGTTTTTTTTATGATCATTTAATTCGAATCAAAATAATGGGACTAAATAACAAATACTTTTTCACACAAACTGATTTGCACAGTTTTAAGATATATACAGAATAGATGTAAGACAAGGCTCACAGTGAGTTGACTTGCTTGATTTTTTTCACACAAAAATCAAGAATGGAAAATAAATGTAACTGTTGCCATTTCAAAAAAAAGAGAAGAATTGTTCATGTTTTCCGTTCGTTTGTAAGGTGTTTATAACATAATACCAAGGAACACGTTAAAATGACGTTGCGATGTGTTTGCGGTTGCGCCGGGTCATTGGATGTATGCAAGTATGTGAGTTTACCAGGACTGAACAAATGATTTAATCAAATTCGCAATATTTACGCTAATAAAAGACATCCTGCTTTATTTTCTGGTTTAATTTCAATGATATATCTTCAATGATATTCAATGATATATCTTTTTTCACAAGGGACTTAGAGTAAATATCTCAATAATTTCCGAACAATCCTCGTGAATATCGTAAATATGGACTGCACGAAATAATCATGATGATGTGGTCTCAAAGTCTCACATGAGATGATTTGGATGTTTCTTTTAGCTAACGTACTTATACGTTAAAAGTATTAAGTGAATTTTACGAACTTTTCATAATCAATTTATTGAATAGTTTGATGAAAGATGTTAATATAAACAATAAATTTTTTTTTAATGATATATGCTGGTTATGAAGGTAGCATAATTGCAGGAAAAAAATACAACTTATGCGGGTTCTGTATTTTTTCGGCAATGTCGCTACTGTGACCAACGGAAAATGTACAAGTCGATCGGTATTCGTTGTACAAGATTTATTAAAACTCCGCAAACTTATTACAATATTCCGCAAGATCTAGAGTCGGTGGTACGAGCGCCTTGACCGTCGCTCTCCAACTGCCGAATAATTGAACATGGCCAACAATTACATATAGATAACAAAATATTTCTAACAATAGAGAATAATGGAAAAGTAAATGTACAGAGTTACTTCAATTACAAGATTACTTAAATAAACTGAGTGTCGATTTAGAGTGTCTAGATCAAAGTCACTCAACGCCAGTGACAGGGGAATAGGTGTCATGTCCACGGGGTACATTTCAAACGGTGATATTACCTTCATATCATATCTAAAAGTGATAGACTTGTAGAACAAGCTTGCAAAATTGCAAGAATTTAAGTAAAATTCATTCACTCCATCCTGTTGGCGTTAGTAATTCCCAAATCAACCCAGCTGTATCAGTCAAAATTAGGAAAAGAATCGTTCTTCCTTCTTCTCTTTATTCATGTGAACTTTGGACTAATATCACAAAAAAGGACCAGTCCAAACTGGAATACACCCAACGACATTTTTCAAGAATTGTGCAAGGACTCTCGAAATAATCACCTTCTCTATCCTGTACATCGAACTTGGGCCTGTGGTCAGTAAAAGTATATATAGACAAATGCCGCCTTCTTTTTTTCGGTAGACTAATGAGAGCGGACAAAACCACTGTTCATAATAACGTTTTTATGTTTTTATCTTCCGAGGATATGTCAGATAAATATATTGTTACGAAGACTATTCAAAAGACAGCAATTGAGTATGATATCCGTCTCTTAAAGGGGCATGGTCACGATTTTGGTCAAATTTTATTTTTTTGTTTTTATTATTTACAATGTTTTATGAATGCATTTCTAATGATCAAATGAAATTTGGGTGCCCGTCAATGAGTTTTAAGCAAGATACAGTGCCTACAGTTCTTCGTCATGTAAACAAGGCTCGTGCCCTGTTTTTGTTTACATAGGTTCAATATACCATTAAAAATCTTTTTCAACATGATTTGTCTGATTCATATTCTTTTTAAGCATAAATAAACAGTTCCTTACCATAAACACATTCATTTTAGGTCTAAAGTAGGAATTTTCACTTCAACATTCAAAATGTAAACAAAGCTTTGTTTACATAGCGAGGAATTGTAAGATCTGCAACTGGCTTATAACTCAACAAATGACACTCACATTTTGGTTGCCAATTAATATTGTTATACTTTCATGTTAAATACTGAAATCTGATTGGTTAAGACGCAGTTCATAATCTGTTCTATTACCCTCTGCGTTAGCAACACACTTAGCAACGGGTAACATTAAAAATTGTTACATGCGCGAAAATTATGCGCGTACGGTTCGCTATAGAATTCACGTTATTCCTATATAAAAGCAGTAAAATTTTCTTAAAAATTAAGACATTCAGAATAACAAAATAAATAGTGCCTGTTTGGGAGGATAACAGTTGAAATCGACACCCATCGCGTCGGTTGACATTGGTTTTCTCGGGATGTCAATTTCAACTGTTACCCTCCCAAACAGGAATATTTATATAATGCCCTACTGAAGCATTATAAACATTAAAATTGAAAAAATAATTTTTGACCAAAATCGTGACCATGCCTCTTTAATGTATATACAGATTGTGTTTACAACAAAGCTATATTTTCAAAACAAGTTGTCAAGAATGTGTTTATAGAAAAGGAAACAAAATGGAAACAATTGTTGTACAGCACTCATGAAATGTCAATATATAGAAATATTCATTGTAGATTAATGCCAATTCATTTATGGGCAATTGTTTAAAGAAAACCCTGGTCTGAGAAAATATT
Organism: Magallana angulata; assembly: GCF_025612915.1. Classification (NCBI taxonomy): domain Eukaryota; kingdom Metazoa; phylum Mollusca; class Bivalvia; order Ostreida; family Ostreidae; genus Magallana; species Magallana angulata. The sequence goes on along the minus strand of NC_069112.1, from coordinate 9,936,524 downwards.
TTAATCGTTTTATTGCATTATTGTCTATGAAAACGGTTCCCACATGTGTACCCACTGTAAAAGAATGGAAAACAATTTTAACATGCACATTCTGCTAAATTGTTCATTATTTATGAATGAGAGAAACAAGCTTTTGGAAGATTTATTAGATATTCTAGATGTGTTTGAATATGTTATATGATTGTAATTTTCTTGCATGTCAACAAAGTTATGTTGCATGTTGACATAACTATCTTGCACATCAACATCTTTATCTTGCATGTCGACATAATTAATAGAAAAATAACTTGCACAGAAGGGGTAGAGATATGCCACCATAGTAAACATATTCAAAATATTACTTATCTAAAAACTCTAATAAAGTATTGTGGTGCGATTTATTAGAATGGAACATACGATTACTGGGATATATGTTAGTTTTATTAATTATTCGCTGTCGTTGTTTATGATATAAAAATCTGACTAGAACAACACTACCCCGTATATATTGAACTTGAAATTTTATACGTATCGTTAGTTTGATCAATGCTTAAAGTTAAATGTGTTGCTAGAATCGCATGTTGTGTGCTGTTTTGATGCAACATACCGTTTTCCGTGCAAACTTTATAAAAGTTTGTAGGGTTTTACGAGAGCCGGATGAACAAGCATATAATTAAGAAGAACATAGAATTCTAGCAGCGGTTTTTTATCAAAATGAGATGTTTTGCCTTCCCTTGTTATGTTAATTTATTTTGAAAACCGCGGGGTTGCGTTATTCTATCTCATTTTATGTTAAGGAATATACGTAAGCTAGTTATAGTTGTCATGTGATAATGCACCAATGTGGCCGTAATGTACTACCCGTTTTATTGCACTGACATCTATTTTAAAGGATAATACTAAGATTATTATTTTATTCAAGATAGTTATTTTGAATTTCACGATTTTGAATAGAACAGTCAAAATAAGACGCTTAATTGCCCGTATGCTTCCTTGACACCCCCGCGATACAGCTTTGAACTCATAAAACTCGTGATACAAACAAAGACGAGCAATTACTCTACTAGCTCGCACATTAGAGAATATTATTTCTCTTAGACAAAATATATTGTCTTACTCATTGTCTTGAATTCGTTAAAAGCATACATTTTTTAACCCATAAAACTCGTAATACAGACCAAGACGAGCTATTACTCTACTATCTCGCACATTAAGGAATAGTATTTCTCTTATAGACAAAATATATTGTCTGACTGATTGTTTGAATTCGTAACAAGTATTCCTTTTAAAGGAATGATCGGCATTAAATATCATTGGTCAGCTCTGTTTATATAATATACACAATATGCAGTGAACTATATATAGCACCGTTTTATTAATTTCCGAATTGGCAAGGCATGAATGAGCGTTGTAGTAGGCGAATTATACTTCGACTAATATTCTTACGCATATATATGTGAAAAAACGTGATTTGAATAATTATGTATGTAACTCTATAAATGTTTTATTTTCAAGGTAAACGGATAAGAGTAACGTTTTTTTGGATAAGATTACCGTTTTAGTAATCTACGTCTAATTAAAGATTTGAATAAGGTTGTCATTGTAAAGTAAATAAAATAGTGCAAGGCGCAATGCGTGCGCAAATAGTTAAATCTGTCGGATGCCTCATATCGACACAACTGTGATCAGCCGAAGCCGATCGTAAAATGCTTAATTACAGCTTTGGACTCACAAAACCTTTTATGAACAGCTTGCATTACCTGATAATATATAAAACACTACACTCAGTTCGTATAGCGAAGAGTTCGGATTGAAATACATTTTATTATAAAAACCCAGGTTGGACCTCTGATGAGGGGCAGACCCTGGAATATCTCCTAAATGTGCCCGAAACACCAATTCAGGTGTCAGGTCCTCATCCGTCGGCACACATGGTGCCGGGTGGCAATTTTTTTCCACATACACAAAACAGGAAAATGCAGTTGCTAAGAGATGCAATTTATGTCATATTTTGATAATTTAGATCTCCAGAGCTGTTCTCTATGTAAATTGTCATACTACGAAGGCTAATGAGTAAAGGACACAAATTCTAATCGAAAAACTGTCTATCAAGTTAGCTGGGAATGGCTATTATAAATTTGTAATGACGACCACATCCCTGTCTGAAATCTTTCAACAAGAATTATGAAACATATAGCTTTGGTGAAAAACTTAAAGATCTGGTCAACAAAATCATGAATTCAGTTTTCCTTTAAGGTGTGTGGGAGTAATGAAGTTAATTTTTAATCATTATATGCATCAACACCTCTACATCCATTTTAGTCCTGCCCTAGAGTCGAAACCCATACTCCAGGGGACATGATATTATGAATTTTAGTAGACGACTTCTTGGAAACATAATTATGAAGTCAGTTTTTCAGACAGACGTGTGAGAATAGAGAAGAATATTTTTAAACATTATATCGATTAAGACTATATGCCATATTGCCACCCCCATGTCCTAAACTCCTGACCCAGGGGCCATGTATTTCACAATTTAGGTAGAGAAGTTCGTGGACATCATAACCATGTATTCAGTTTTTTACCTACATGTGTGGGGGTAAAGAAGAATAATTTTTTAAGATTTACGTACAATATGACTATATTGGCCCCACCCTAGAGCCTGAATCCCTGAGACAGGGGTCATGAATTTCAGAATTGTAGTAGAGAGCTTCATGGACATAATAACCAGACATGTAGTTTTTAACAAATATATATGGGAGTAGAGAATACGATTTTCTAAGAATAAATACATTTTAACTATATGGCCATATTGGCCCCACCCTCTAGCCAGAACTCCTAACACAGGGGTCATGAATTTCACAATTTTGGAAGAGGGCTTCATGGACATCATAATCATGCATGTAATTTATAACAAATATATATGGGAGGCAAGAAGATTTTTTTTAGATTAATACATTTTTACTATATGGCCATATGGCCCAACCCTAGAGCCTGAACCCTTGACCCAGGGGCCATGAATTCCACAATTTTAGTAAAGGGCTTCATGAACATCATAACCATGCAAACAGTTTTTTCCTTAAATGTGTGGGAGAAGAGAAGAAGATTTTTGAAAATTTGACACAACTTGTGGCACCCCGGGGTGGTAAAGCCATGAATTTCACAATTTAGATTCCTCTTACCATAGAGATACCTCACACCAAAAGGTAAAAATTAGCCTTGTAGTTTTTAAGAAGTTAAAAATGTAAAATTGTTAACGGACGACGCACGGCGACGTTTGACGAAAACAGATAGTAAGTTTACTCAGGTGATAAAAACATTGTTGTTCAAAGTTTTGGATTTGTAAACAACGATATATCAGATCGAATGTTTTAGAAACGATTTGTAAATTCAAAATAAAATACTCTTTTTAATCGGTTGACGTGTGAGCATGTATATTTAGTAAGGCGGGCATCCCTACACCCTAATAATAAAGAGGAATGAAATCCGTTAGCAGATAGAGAAAACCAAACTCCATGGCATTTTAGTTCTTCCTGTTAACTTTCCAGGCTACATGTTAAACTTCATTTATGATGTTGCTTATTAATAATAATACACATGCGGCGAATCAAACTAAAGACAGCATTTATATATATTTAAGATCCATATCTGCTTATATAGTATAGCACAATTAGTGGACATGTTCTTTTCATAGATCGCCTTGGCAATGATGCGTAAAAATCAGTACAATGTTGTTCGAAGAAGACTGAGAGGGAAAGGACCAGAAGTAAGAAAACAGATGTCGATACTTTATAATTATTTTAGGAAAAAGACATAACAACAATTGTGATTAAGATCAAGTAATGCTGCTTTCAAAATAATTGAAATGGTACCGATATGTTTACACATTTAATACGATGGACACCTTGACTTCCATTTCTTATACTCTGTCCCGAGTTTTTGCTTCCACCACTTTTTGCTTGATATTTCAATAATAGTAAATACCTTTGTGCTCAAACTACGTTCATCCACTAATATGAAAAATGTCCATATTATCTGTTTTGAAACGCCCCCTCTACCGCTTCAGGTTTCAATACACATCCCAAAATTGAAAGTCTACAAAGATTTTGCATTGCATCAGCCATTAATAAGCCCGGATGATAACGTTAAAAAATCGCGTGATGTATTCCGAGTGTATTCCGAATGGAGAAAAGATGTAAACATTTCCCATTATAAATCTCCGTAAGAAAATTGTTTTCGTTCCTGTGAAATTTTATGAGTGAAAAGGGATAATTGTTCAATGAAGATATCTTGGATATATTCCCTTTCATCAATTTCAATTGTATTTCTTTCACAGGTATGTGTATTTTTATTAAAAATCATCAAAAAGAGATGGAAGCAATAACTTGGGACAGACTATATCATGCACTATTAAAGAGTTTACAATAGAGTCGCGCGATCAAAAACAATCTATACCAATGATATATATTAACTTTAGACCCAATTAAGTCCTATAAGCAAATAATCAATGAACAAGATATTTTCATCCAATCTAATACTTAATCACATGTATTAGCCTTATATGGCTGTAAACATTATTAAGACTATAGTAACAAAACATAACGATATTAAATGTATCTATTAAGTTGCATTTATTTGGCTTGAAGGTATTTCACAAAGAAATCATCATGAAAATTTATTTTATGTATCTCGAAAGCATATGTCTCTTTTATTCTGTTTTTTACATCTAATATTATATCATGGTCAGGAATCAATTTTCTGTATTATGTCACAAGTATGACATAGCTGCAGGTCTGTAGCTCCCGGTCTGAAAAAATTCGGATGGACGACCTGGGAGCTACAGTGCCTCCCATAGTAAAAAACTGCAATTTACGGCGCACAAAAAATTGCGCTAGTTTTGGACTGATTTACCTTATTTTCACACAAATTCTTTGAAAACAATTAGTGCCATTAAATTCTTCAGACAATTTACTACTGATATTGATACTTTACTTGCCCCAGACTTTCTTTGAAACATGCTAACCGACCTCGGAAATAAAGTATATTAATTCACGTCGAGATCGAGAGTCGCCATTTTTACATGTTAACAAACTGCACCACTTCACTTTACAGGGCTGGTGATCGTGTTTAAAAGAATATCAGAGGCAAGTAAAGTGATGATATTTGTAGTAAATTGTCCGAGGAACTTTTTGGAATCAAACATTTGTACAAAATATGTTCGGAAATGTGATTAATCAGTCCAAAACTAGCGCAATTTTTTGTGCGCCGTAAATTGCAGTTTTTTACTATGGGAGGCACTGTAGCTCCCAGGTCGTCCATCCGAATTTTTTCAGACCGGGAGCTACAGACCTGCAGCTAAAGTATGACACAGCTGCGACGGAAGACCTAGTCGTTGCTTGCAACGAGCCTGTCTCTAGTAAACATTTTATAGAATTTTAAAAAAAAGCAGCATCTATTAACTGTTAACTGTTAACATATACTAATGATTTATTACATGACTTATATAAACATAATTTATAGTACGATGTAGGGCATGTTTGAAGAATTTTGCATTTACTGTTAAGGTCAACATTGCAGGTCTGAAAGTATTTATTTGTCATTCTATCAGTATACAGTTTGTTAATGTACATCGATTACTAAGACTACAGCGTAATTGATAAACATTGAACAACGTTTTTATCATGCAAATTGTCTCCAAGGAGGAGTGCAGGTACATTTATAAGACACAAGTTATTAAATTACTTCTACTTAATACTATTGTATGTACATAATTTATAAATTGCTGATGAAGGTTGTTTAGTATTTTCATTCGTTGATGTTTTGCATATAGTTAAAAATACGCAAAACGCGGGGCAAGTCATTATATGAATACTTATAAATTCAGGCGTTTTGCAAGCAAAATTTACAAAAATGTCTGCACCAGAGTACTTGCTTACACCTTTGGTATATCAACACAATAACAATCAACGCGTGATGATGACCATAAGGTATAATTGAATTTTAACTTATAAGTTATTATTGTGAAATTAATCAAAAACCCACATTCATTTTCAATAAAGAAGCCCGAAATAGCAGATATGAGAGGAAGGTTGGTGGGCACGCTTTTGCGGATCCATGTCAAGGACAGTTAGCATCAAAACATATACGTTAAGAGTGAATACATTTACTGCGAGTCTATTTAGAGAATAGTGGACGATTTTAGTTTTGATACACATTCGCTTGAGAACTTTCGAGAACGTGGTAACCAAGAACGCGGATTAAGTAATAAACGAAAAGCAAAGGACGGGTTAATCATGCATCGCATCGGGGGCAGATACCTTGAATCCGGCTTCTATTAATAACTAAAATGGAACAATTCATGCCATTTTAATTTAAATTCAAAGAAAAATTCCAGAACGGGGTGCTCGGAAACGGGTGTACTAACTGACATCATGGCGGAACGTGTAGGGCAAGTTAACCATCGGTGATTACATGATACGTAAAGTGTAAATGCCCTTGGCTTGCGCGGGGTGTCATCTAGTCCATAATAATAAAAATTAAAATGCATTTGAATCAAATAGTAATATTGACGAATATTAAGTTCACTTCTTGGAAATCATCTACTCAATAACAATATTATTTTCAACCGGAATGAGAATTTTGTAATGCTTTGAAAGAGAACGTTTTATTGAAATCAATCCTATGTTCATTCAAATTGTCAGTGTATATTTGTATGTCAGAAATACACAGAATGGTTTCTGTGACGATCGTGTATTGCAGAACAATGTAGAACCCTTTTATCAACACATCTTTCAGGTATGAAACAATTTAAGAAATCCAAGTCACCATAAAGAAGTTGGGATTTAAACGTGTGTACTTTGAGCTCTACAAGCACGTGCACTAATGTCTGGGCGACAGCCTATATACAGCAACCGACTCTGCTATCGATCGATTACATGATTCTCGGAATGCATCTATATATAAAAAGGGGCACAACTTTCAAACAAACAACTGAAATAAAATCGAGGAGATTCATGTTTATGTAATGAAAATGTACATATCCATTAAAACATTTGAGTTTTATAATTTGAATGATCTTTAATGTATCAGTGCATAAAAATAACCATTTATATAACTGCTTAAATGTGCAAACCCCATGGAAGGGTGTTGATCCCGCTAAAATTGTTTCTGCAAAACTGACTTTATATTATAAAAAACAATATCAAATCGGATGAAATCTTACTTACAATTTAGCTTTAATAATGCATCAGAAATGTTTCTTTCTTTACAAGTTTTGACCCCAAAAATTGTCTATAATGATTGAAGCAAGAACTTTTTTTTGCATACCACATGCAAGGAATCGGTGCATTTAATATCAAAAACTTTTGAAATACACTTTACACCTTAAAGCAAATTATTAAAAGATAGAAAACTAAAAGGAAAACTCGTGAATTTTCGCAATTTTTCCACACCTATATTTAAACACATATACCACTCCCTTTATTTGCATCATTTAAATAACAAAAAGATTATATCGTGCACCTATTTAATGAATCTTTTTCCAAAGCAGCTAAAGTTGGAGACTCTGTCAGTCATCTTTAAAGCTGAACCCATCGAACAAAATGGGTATTAAATTTGTACTAAAAGAGGAATAATTTTTTAGAGTAATAGGAAGGTCTTCCGTTCGGAACGGAAGACATAAATAAAGTAATATTCATTTTATTTATTTGAAACTATTGCTTAATTATGTCTATCAGAATTAGTTATAACATAACGTTTAGTAAATAGTTATATCAAAAGTCTTCGGATTTTTTATTGCCCCTCGCACAAGGCCTTATATACGGATTTTTATTTTGGTCAGTTGTGCGTTCATTTTCGTCATAATAAGATTTCGGAACACAACATTACTAAAGTGACATTTCGCTGGTCTGAATATTTGTTCAGCTTGCTCAGAAGTGTAAACCATGTGTTGAAAACGATTTTAAATTTCATGAAACATTTTTTATGACATAAGATCAACCAAGTATTCCTTTCTTCATCCTTTCTAGTTCTAAAGATATTTTCTTCTTTAACTTAATTTAAGATAATAGAATTTTCCACTCGAATACACATGTCCTAATTAAGACTTGACTAAATACATCATTAAAACGAATAGCAAACAAACTGTTTAGAGTATATTACAGTAGAGAATATGTACTTACTTCATTCAGAAAAAAACCGATTCTCTTTTTGAAACTGAACAGACGTTGAACACTCTTTACATTAAAATTTAATTAATATAGAAAATGCCTTTAGGTTGCAAGAGAACACATTTTATCAAGACTGATATAAAACTTGTTTTTATTAGGTTTTTCCTGAGCCCCCGTCATTAACCTATATCAAATAACAATGAATTAAAAAGGACGGGGGTTTAAATTTAAATTGTTTCGTAACCTAATCTTATAATGACAAGGTGTGTTAGGATGGTTTTCTGATGACTGTTTAGATTTTCTTGACAAACTGTTTTTCAAGCAGCAGAGTTTCTGAAGAATGCAATAGATGGCAAGAAAGATCGGTTTTGATTTTATTAAAGAAAGTAGCAAAGCAAAATGTAAATATTTTGTCCCAAAAAAATAAATTGCAGGTTCTGTCTTAAAATACAGTTCAATTATTGCTTATTTAATTTTTGCTTTTCTTTTAATGAAATCAACATATATCTGCTTCACCACAAATTAAATCAAATTGAGTACTGGGTACTTAAAGATAAACAAGTCAAACTAGATTTAAAATCATATTTGTTCTTGACTTGTGAATCATTTTTTGCAGTTAAAGCGTTCATTTTGCTAACTTGACTGTGAATGTGTATTGTCATTCGACTCCGCTGAAGTTTGCATAACAAATATAAAAGCTGAGCTCTTTTTTCAAAGAATGCTTATTTAAATTAAGTGGGGGTTTTCCTCTTAATATTTTGCACATATCAATTTACTCTTCCCCACATCCTACGGTTTCGTGGAAATGTGACTTATTTAAATTAAGTGGGGGTTTTCCTTTTTAAAACATTTTGCACATATCAAATTACTCTTCCCAACATCCTATGGTTGCCCAAAGAATGCTAGTGTGGACGACAAAGATAATGGGCTTACACTGAATATTTTCAGATTTTCTTTGAAATGTGACTTATTTGAATTAAGTGGGGGTTTCCTCTTAACATTTTGCACATAGCAATTTACTCTTTTCCACATCCAATGGTTGTCCAATAATAGTGTAAATATCACGATATTATGTATACATATTCAAGTGTCTTGAATTGTTATGATTATAACACAATTCGATTTTGTTGATTGAATCAAACTCGTGCTTACAAGACCATCTCATTGTACTCTAAGAATGATACCTACTTTCTTAAAAAAAATTAATGTTTCCTCCTATGTCTATCCAAGAAAATAAAAAATAAAAAACTCTTTAAATGACCAAATTCAGAGCGAAAGAGTCCAAAACAATTGGATCGGAAATAGGTACATCTATCTTAGTTTTATGAAATCTAAGATTTAGAAAAAATATGATACTTTTAGTGATGTTCGGAATTTTTTTTGAACTTTTGAATTTGAACACTGTTTGTTATCACCACATGGCACCCCAATGCCGACAAGACGATGATTCATTGTTCAATAATATATTAGGCCAAACATTTTGTGCTAATAATCGATCGTAATTCACATTTGATTCGGTGTATATTAATAGTCAGCTGTTCATGTTCGTGAAATCGACTGTTGTAGTTTATGCTAATAACATAACTGTCCACTTTGAATGCTATTCAAAGTATCACCTTATAAATTCTATATCATGGACGATATCATTGACGTTTTATAAACAAAGGTCAACCTAACAACGATTTGAATATATCTTAAAGTAAAAGGCAATTAAAAATGTTTGAGCGAAAAATCAAGACAAAAAATCTTAATGAAGAAGGTAATTTGTAAGAAACAATGAGGAAATCTTATTCTAAAGTATTTTGTTACGAAATTCAGTCGGGGAAAAGTTTATAAAGTAAATGTTTCACTTGGATTTACACAGTCATTTCAAATCCCTTGCTTGTATTGATCAAAAAGGCGTGGGTAATGACAGGGTCGAAGATGAATAAGAGGTTATTGTAATGAAGTAGAAAATGATATATCATTAAATGAAATTAAAGATGCTATAAAGACTTTAAAACCAGGAAAGAGTCATGGACTGGATGGTATATTTAACGAATATTTCATTGAATTCAAGGATATTTTGGTGCCTTTTGTATACACAATTTTTAATCTGTTTACAACAGGTCAATTACCGCATATAGTCCGGGCTTCTCTTATTGTACCACTTTATATAGGTGGGACAACTTATCCTGCCAATAATAGAGGAATTAGTTTTATTAGTTGTAAGACAAATCTTTTTACTTCAATTTTGAATAAGAGATTTATGTCATGGGCTAAGAGAAATGACCATTTAGACCATTTCATAGTACTGTTGATGCCATTTTTCCAATACAAACACTTGTTAACAATTACCTCTCGAATAAATGTAGATTCTTTTGCGGCTTTGACACTGTGGATAGGGTTAAATATGGAATAAAATTTCTATGTTTGGAATCAGAGGTACACCTCTGAAGATTTTACGTTCACTTTATAACAATATTAAGTCTTGTGCTTTATGAGATGGTAAGTTCTCATTAGTTTGTAAATAATCTTAATGTTTACCAAGGGGAAATAATCTCCTCTCTCCTTTTTTCTCCTCTATGTCAATGATTGCAAAATTTAATTTTTAAGCAATGGAAATGCCCAAACTGAATCAAAAGAGCTCTCCTTATTTTTACTGATGTATACAGACGACATTGTTATTTTTCCAGTCTGCTCCTGACTTACAGTCAATGTTGAATACTTTAAAAATTTATACACAGATATGGTCATTAATGGTACATGTAAATGTGAACAAAACAAAAATATTGTTTTTTCAGAAATGTGGGAATTTTACGAAGAGAACATGTGTAGTTTTATAAGTAAAAACAAATTGAGGTATTGAACAGTTTTTTGTTATCTCGGGCTTCTGTTGAATAACAATGCCAAATTAATGTTGTTATAAGAGTCTAAATTTTACTACGCTTTTGTTCCTTTTTGACACTTTTTTGTCACTTATGTTATGCTTACAACGGTTATGAAGTCTGGACTGTCATTCTGCCTCAGATATAGAAAAAAATCATCTTACTTATTGTAAAAACATACTTAATGTTAAAATATGCACCTCTAATGCAGTTATTTATCCTGAAGTGGGCAGAATGCCTCTGCAATGTATCAGAAAAAATAGGTATTTTAAGATACTGGATGGAGTTTTCATCATCAAAAAAATGCATTTCGAATTCATGTAATGTTGATATGTATAATGAAACTTTATGTTAAAACTAGGCTGCAGATATTAGTAACATGTTTTCAAGTATTGGACTTATGGACGTATTGAAAAATAATTTTTGAAAAGCCAGAAATTATTTTAACAGTCGCCAAGCAACGTATTTTTGATAAATATAAACAGTCTCTACTAGCTGATATAAATGCCTCTTCCAAATGTTCAATCTATAAATATTTAGTTCATCATTGTTCTTTCCAGTCACATCTAACAAAAACAAATTCCTTTACAATATAAGAAACTTTATACAAATTAAGATTATCATCTCATTGTCTTACTGTCGAAACTGCTAGATATAACAATGTACCATTAGAAAAACGTTTATGTCCTTTATGTACTTTAGATAAAGAAGATAATTATCATTTTATATTGAAATGTCCCTATTACTGTAACTTAAGAGAAGAATTCCTAAAGAAGTTTTATTATATTAAACACCTGTCGTTAAAAACATTCAACTACTCTCAACACAACATGTAAAGGATTTGTACTATTTAGGTAAATATATCAAGATATCAAGCTGTTGACTATAACACAATACAATACACTATTTAATCGTACGATTATCTCAACGTACAATAGATTAAGTGACCTGTATCAGGGTACTTTAAATATCATTCACAAGGTTAAATATTATAGTTGCAAAGTCCATCGATCAGATGACACGATCGGACAGAGATAACATTTCCACTTACCTGTATACTGGTTAAATCAATTATACTACATATAAAAGCTTAATACAGTGATTAGATATTCGTTCACCATTACTACACATGGAGGAAAACGTCAACTTAAAAGCAAAATATACAACAGCATTATGCTTCTGGGACTAAGCCTTATTCCTACGACAGTTTAAATAGTAAGTAATCTATCTTGTGAATTATTAGTTTAAGCAATGCGATTCTATAGATGTCAGATATTGTCGTTTGGAAGCTAGCCAGGTAATCATATATACAAATTATTATTCTACCTGTATATATATTCTATTTTCTGGACAATTAGAAAATGCGAAAGTCAATCATAGCATTTTGTCTAGCTCAACAGGTCAAAGAAACTAGTTATGTATCTATTTCTTCACTCAAACTTTTTATCTTAGTCTCTAAAATATTACCTTTTTCTAGAAATAAAACCCTCTCTTTTTAATTCAAGATTCAATCTATTACTCTCTATTCCTATATTTAAAAATGAAGAGTTGGTATGTATTCTGTATCTTGTTCCTCTTTCGTTTAACAGATTGCCTTTTATTGATACCAGATTCCTTATTTCATCATTTGTATGAGATGGAAAGCAACTGCTTTAGAGTACATCACTGTTCTGTGTGTTCCGGGGACACAAATTCCTTTTGTACATCGTGTCAATGTGATCTGTGTCACGAGTGTAAAGAAGACCATGTAAACCATCTCCTAACAATAGACCACAATGTTGTTATATACCATGAAAAATTAAACTTTCTCCCAAATCAAAACATTTCTAAGCCACATTCTGACAATGTTTATGGAGACAATTTGCAACTTTCTGCACACTCTGACGAGGCCTGTGAAAAGATATGGGTATGTTGCCAATCTTCTGACTGTTCCATTTGCAAGAAAAAGAAAACACACAGGCAGTTATATGTTAAAACAGCATCGGACACAAAGCGTCAAGTATACAATGGAATCATTAATGTCATTAGAAGTGAGATCCTCTTTAGCAGATCTGTTCTTTTGACAGGAATCAAATCTGATATCGAAAAATGTCAAAGAAAAATTTCCTGCTTTCAATCAAAAATAACAGTTAAGGCCCAAATACTGAGGAATCTCATTGACTATGTGCGTAACGATTTCATGAACAATGTGTTTTGTTACTTTGATTTCAAACACCGGTGTTTGAAACAGTTGATGCACATAAATGAACATATATTAGGCATACAGAAATTTGAACATAGACATGAGAGGTCAGCAATTAATCCGGTAAAGTTCCTAACAAAAAAAGCTCGCTTCCCAAAGAATCGTTATCTTAAACAACACATTAATCAGCTATCGATGATTGAGTCAATCAACAAGAAGGACGTAACGAATCTACTGAATGAAATAAAAATCACAGAAAGAAGAGTGCGAGAAGTAAAAAATGAGAGTTTGCTGAAACTGATGCCTGGCCCTGAGCTCCATCAATTTCTCACACTGCCAGGTGTAGATAGTTGTTATCATATCTCCCGAGTGACATCAGACCATGTATGGATCAGTGATGAAGGACAGAATCTTATATTGACAAACACAGACGGTGAAAATCTTCATCACATTGATGATGTGTTTGACGGTTATTTTTTTGGTAATAAAGTACACACGGTAAGCAAAGACGGTGAATTAATTTACATAGATAAAAATGGTAACCTTAAAAAACTGTCAAATGATCTAAAAACAACAACAACACTTATTAATTCAAACTTGAATTCGCGATGTGTGTATTGTTCCTTGATCACTGGGGACCTACTGGTTGGAGTCTATTACTCTGAAAGTAGAACAGGCCTTGTAATTCGTTATAACCACGCCGGACAACTTAAACAAATAATACAAAACGACACATATTTAAAGCCACACTCTGTAACAGAAAACAACAACGGAGATGTTATCGTTTCTCTGTGTGACTGTGGTTATAATTGGACTTGGGATGGTATTGTAGTGGTGACAGATAATGAAGGGGATCATCGTTTTACATACCAAGGGAATGGATATGGAATCTTTCCACGAGGAATCTGTACTGACGCGTTGTCACACATCCTAGTGTGTGATGGATTAAACTTAACAGTACACATTTTAGATAAGGACGGTCAATTCCTGTCTTACCTATTTATAAGACCCTCGGGAATATTCTCACCACTAAGTCTGAGTTATGATGTCAAAACCCATCGTCTCTGGGTCGGATCAGAGAACAACAACACGGTGTGTGTCTACAGGTTTATAACACGCCAGACTTTGCTGACCGGTAAGTTGACTTTTTTAATCAATTGTACATAGCACATTATGTAAAGCGATTGATATTTATAGTCGTTAAACGTGAGTAGTTGGTGAAATGTTGAAAAGAACTGCGCATTCTGCATTTGCTTTTCAATTTTGAACATTTTCTTACGGGAGCCCACGAAATAAAAATATAAGGTGGAATATGAGTATCACTTAATAATATTCCCATTGCTTTGCTTTAGAACAACTCTCCCTAGCTATAGTTTCTTGATCGAAACGATAGTTATAGTCTTTTATGTAAAATATACCAAAATATGCAAAATATGTACATTTTGCCTCAACTGCAAAAGAGGTGCGCTGTGAAAACAATTTATTGGATTTTTTATAATACCTTTATTAAAGCTTACATTATTTAAAAGTAGAGCTCGAAACCTTACCTGCTTAATGACGATTTTGAAAAAAAAAAATTTAGTCTCAGGTTTTTATAATGATAATAATATTCATACAGTTATGTTGAACAATCTGATATCATGTGTATGTTTTACAAATTACAAATACAAAACGATTTATAGATTTGATAATAAAATAGTGTCAGAAAGAAACCTTTTACATAAACTAAACAAAATATAATATTTGTTTACAAAATGATATTTTGAAATACGCGAATAAGATTTAGATGTAATAATGATAATACTATGTTTACAAACTTAGGAAATTATTTGTGAAGGAATATATTGTTTTAAAAATATGATGTTCATGTTTCTTTATTATGACACTTGTTTTCATAAAAGAGAGAGTGAAAAAAAGATTGGATATTTCCTTTGTTTGGTAGAAATAACTTGAATTATTAATTTTATAGATCATCCACAGATTAATAATGCGAAAGACTTGCAAAGTGACATTCAACCCACTAAAATAGAAAGACAGGAAGTGGAGGAGTGTCAGCTGAAACTGTCTTCTTATTCTAAAGAGCTTCATTCTTTTACGGTGACGGGTCTCCAGAATTGTGTCCACATTTCCTGTGTTACATCAGGTAGGGCCTGGGTAAGCAGTTATAACCACAGTCTCATCCTGACAAACACAACAGGTGTCACATTACATCATGTGCAAGACCTTTGCTGTCCCTCGGATTTTCATGATTTATATCTTGATTTTTTTCATGCTGGTGTACACACTGTAAATAGTAAAGGTGAACTGATTTATATTAGTAAGGATTATAATATCAAAAAGCTGTCCAAGGATATGAAAACAACTTCAACATTCATACAGGAAACAGAAAGTACATGGGACCCATACTGCGTCTGGTCTTCTGTTTCTACTGGGGATCTATTGGTTGGAATGTATTCCAAAGTGGCCCGGTACAACCAGAAAGGGAAACTGATACAGACAATACAACACGACAACACAGGACTTGACATGTTTTTGGAGCCTCACTTTATAACAGAAAACAACAATGGGGACATCATTGTATCTGACTGCAGCATCAGCATGTTCAATGCTTCAGGGTCTGTAGTGGTGACAGATTGCGAAGGAAGACATCGTTTCTCTTACACAGGACATCCACCAGGATCAGACCTATGGCCTCATGGGATCTGCACCGACGACCTATCAAACATTCTAGTTTGTAATCGGGGAAATATACACATATTAGACAGTTCAGGCCAGTTTCTGTCACATCTAGAACTTAAAGAGTATTCATTTCCGTTCAGTCTGTGTTATGATGTCAACTCTCGCCGTCTTTGGATCGGATCAATTTTTTCCAAACAATTGTTAGTTTGCAGCCATTATGAACGACAAGAGGCTATAAAAGGTAGGTATTTAAGATTGTCGTTTTAAATAGCTGTATATTTGTTTAATACTTGTTCATAAAACAAACTGTTAGACGTGTTAACATGTACCGTATGTTTAGTTGTGAACTGGTATCATGATTGCATACGTTTCACCTTGTTTAACAACAGGCCTCTTGTTCAGGTTAATGTGAGTAATTCGATTGTGGGGTGTTAGATTTGACTGGATCCATCTTAAGACTATGTCAAGCTTTAATGAAAACCTATTTTAATACATATGCTGATATTAATTTGCTCATTTTAAATGGGTTCTTTCTATGCATGGATAAAAAAGACGTACGTGAAAAATTCATTAAAAAACACTGGTTACAATTTTTTTAAATCACAAACAAAAATGAAAAATTGAACGTACGTAGACTAAACGAAATGCGAAAATTTTAAAAGAAATAGTTATTGACCCATACAACAGGAGTAAGGCTCTCACGTTTTTACATGGACAATAAAAAAAGCGTTCACATATTAAAGTAAATTATATCTTTCACCTACTCCATATTACTAATTTTGCACGAGTACTTAATTCTACGATTCAACGCTTTGAATCAAATTGCTAGAATGCAAAATCGCGAAAGCCAAATTTATACCATAGTCTCATTTAATTTCCACCTTTCCGAAAAAAATAAAAGCGATATTTTAACCCGCGTGGGATGTGTTTATTGCAATTGTACGCTTACAGGTATTCCTTTCTTAATGACAATACATTATGTGTACCAGAGGAAAAGCTTTCACATATTTACATGTACCAGAGTATAGACTTTCATGCACATGAACATATATGTGTACCAGAGTAAATAATATCACGTATTCACATGTACCGGAGTAATACCTTTCACGAACATATGTGTACCAAAGTAAATACATGTACTTTCACGTATTTATCTGTACCAAAATGAAGGCTTTCACTCATCCCCTGTACCCGAATGAATACTTTCACGAATTGACGTGAACCAGAATAAAAGATTTCACATAATAATATTACCACAGTCCAGGCTCTGACGTCTTTACGTGTACATGTGTAAAGTCGTTTATGTATTTACGAGTAACAAAGTAAAGACTTTCACGTATATATGAGTACACTGTACTGACTTCAAGTTGTCAAATCAACAGACACTGTGAACATTTTAACAAGTGACCAGTTAACTTTAGCTTTAGCTTTAGATAAACATCAGTGTGTTACCGAGAGTAGCCAGTAAATTCAAGCCATCATATAGCTTAAAGTCGAATTTGTGTCTGATTATAAAACAACTGTTAAGGCAGTATACTTATCGAATTACGTTAAAAGCAATCAGTTACAATTAGTCGTTTTCTTTCATGGACACGCGTTTTTTAACAAAAGCAATCACAAAGTAATTATACCGACTGTTGGGGGAGGGGTGCACATTTACAAGAATGTCGAAAATACAATTGTCATGCATTTGTTTTTTTATTGAATTTACTGTTGTATATGTTTCCTAAGTTAATGAAATGTTTCAGGTAACACCTGATGTATGAATGTTAATAAAAAATACATTAATGCTCTTTTTGTAGATGGTTATTTAATTTATTTAAATGTTTCCTTGGATATTTAATTGGATTGAATAAAGATGTTTACTTAGTTAATAAAGTCTTTCAATTATCTTTTTCTTTTCATCTTTTTCGTAGATGGTAAATCGAGCAGCCCAAATGAGGAAGAAAGCTTGTCCCACTCACGACAAACCTGATAATGGAGATGTATTTTATACTGACAGACTGTTATTTGTTCATATGTATACTGTGTAGTTCTTTGTTTTAGTCTAATGTTTTTCCCCTTTGTCCCTTATAGTTGTACTGTACACTTTCTCAGTCGATTTACTTGATATGTCGTAGAAATATAGTAGATTTGGCACAACCTGTCAATGCGTGGAAAGAATTTCATGCTTATGAAAATCTAGAGATACATGTAGAGCATTTTCTTCAAAACAGCATTGACAGGGGTGTATAGGCATGTAAAGACGTTTCAACACCCATCATCAAGCTTAGTTATGAAAATGCGTTGCTTATCGACAGACCCATGGCCTAGCATAGGAAAAAAAGTATCAACTGTATGGATTAGACAGTTGGTCATATTTTTTTTTCTGAACTAAAAACACAATGTTTTTATCGCAGTTATTTGATTTTCTGAGCACATTGGGGCCAATCACACAAAAAAAAACGCAAGAGATTTGTTAAACATTAAAGGTTCATTGACACACTTATGGTCAAATTTTATGTTTTTTCCTTCTTGATTAGAAAATGATCTTTCAAAATTAAAGTGTCAATCGTAAAGATATAGCATGACACAGAGCCCATAATTCTTTGTTATGAGCACGGCTCCTGCCATGTTTTTATTTAGTAAAACATTGGTTCAATACTGGTAAAATCTCTTCTTCAAGCTGATTTTTTTTATCTGCAAATTTGTTATGAACATAAATAAACAGTTCCAAGAGTTTGTCCATTAAGCATGGAATCGTAAATTTTTAAAATGCTTTTTCAAACAAATGTTTGAATCAGCGTTTTATACATTTATATTGGAATATATATTTTGAGAAAGCTAGAGGTATAGACTATAGACTGGTAAAATCTCTTCTTCAAGCTGATTTTTTTTATCTGCAAATTTGTTATGAACATAAATAAACAGTTCCAAGAGTTTGTCCATTAAGCATGGAATCGTAAATTTTTAAAATGCTTTTTCAAACAAATGTTTGAATCAGCGTTTTATACATTTATATTGCAATATATATTTGAGAAAGCTAGAGGTATAGACTATTTTTAATTATATTTCAGAAAACATCATAAGATATAACAATGCAAATGCCCTTCTAATTTTAGCCCAAAATCAGCTGTTTAAAGTGGACACCCCTATGAAATAATTTAGACTCGTCCATACAGGTGAATAACACACCTGAGTGACCACCCATCAATGCTTTTCAATTTTAGCTCTCAGAGTGCGTGGTCGTGTTCCACGTTCTCTGTCCTTTTCCCGAGTAAGCTTAAGTTATGGCACAAAGTCAACTATTTACTCCCGAAGCTACCGGGAGACATACGCCTACTTCAGATAGACTGAATGTTCAGGTAAATTTGTCAGAAAATGAACGTATATCCGACTTATCTTCGGAAGAAGAGTCACACTCGCCAATTCAGGGCACAAATAATACGCCATTACAGGGCAAAAAAGATATGCCAAGACAGGGCAAAAACAAACGACCAAACGTATCATGCGTACAGGGTCACAATGAGTCTTCTTCGGAAGGCGAAGAAAGAGAATGGCTCAACGAACGAGTTACTGAAAAAGAAAACGTACGAGTTAACAAGAATGTAAGTAAGAAGAAACGTAAACAAACCGAGAGGTCAGATTCAGATTCTAGTTCAGATTCAGACAGTGGAGAAGATGATGACTCAGAGCTCTCCGAGTCAGAATTGTTTAATCCTTCTCAAGTTTTACAGAACAAAGGAGGTGAGAAAATTAATCGTAGAATTTCCAAATACATAGAGAAATTTGCTAACGGTGGAATCTCTAAAACAACAAGACAAGAAATTACAACAAATTGTAAAACACCAAACACAAAACGACTGAAATCAAAAGAAACAGATCGATTCATTAAAAAACTCTTTAGAAAGAAGTTTAATACCCCAATGTCAAACAAGAAAGAGAAAGTTATCATAAACACACAGAATCGAATCCTAGATGCTACTGGTCCATTGGCTATTCTCTGGCAAGAAGCTGAAAAACTCAAGTCCGCGAATAAAGGCATTGACCCAAATGATGTTATAAACATTGTCCAAAGAGCATTAGTGTTAATAGGGAATGCCCATTACATTTATATGTCAGATCGTCGCAAGACTTTACTTAGCAAATTGCTTCCAGAATCAGTTGATTTGATAGGTGACAGTTCTGGTAAAAAAGCCTTACGTAAATCAAAGGACAAACTCTTTGGAAATGAATTTAGGAAATTACTTGCTAAGGACAGCAAGGATAACAGAGAGTTGTCCGAACTTCTTCCAACAAGAAAGCGTTTTAAATCTGACAAATATGCATCTGACAAGAAAGACTTTTTCAGATCTGGTGAAAAATCTCAACAGTTTTTTCGGACAGGGCCCTCGAACAACAGATTCCAGTTTGGGGGCCACAATTACAGAGGGCAGTTCAGCCAAAGAGGGAGGGGCTACAGAGGAGCCCCCTGATCTGCAACATTTACAAGGAAAACAGAGAATCAGTAAATCAGGTAAACTTTTTGAGTTCAATGTCTTACAAACCAATAAAGGAGAATATTCCTGTAGGGGGGGGGGGGGGGAGAATGAAACATTTCCTTTACAATTGGGAAAAATTATCAAAGGATCAGTGGGTATTAGAAACAGTAAAAGGTCTCAAATTAGAATTCATCCAGATTCCCCCAGTCCAAACAAAATTATCAAATTGCCATATAACTTCGAAAGAGAAATCCCAAATAGTGAGAGAAGAGATAGAATCTATGTTAGAGAAAAAAGCCATTTGCGAAGTAAACCAACTAAAGTCGGAAATCGGCTTCATAAGCCCCATTTTTTTGGTAGAGAAAAAGGGAGGGGGGCACAGACCTATCGTAAATCTCAGGGATCTAAACGGTTTCATGGTTTACAGACATTTCAAGATGGAGGGCATCAATCAGGTAAAAGACATAATCCAACAGGGGGACTGGTTAATAAAAATAGATCTGAAAGATGCTTATTTTACGATTCCAATTTACAAAGCAGATCAAAAATACCTGAGATTTCCCTGGGAGGGAAAGATTTACCAATTCCTCTGTCTGCCCTTTGGAATAACTGTAGCTCCCTGGGTTTTCACAAAATTGATGAAGGTCCCAATAAGCTTTCTTTGCCGATTAGGGTTAAGAATGGTGATTTACTTGGACGACATACTAGTATTGAACAAGACAAGGGAAGATGCAGTGTTAGATGGCATAAAAGTGAGAGAGATTCTGGAAAGTTTGGGGTTCATGATAAATTTCAAGAAATCAATATTCACACCCGTTCAAGTAATAGAATTTCTAGGATTCAAAATAGATTCTATGACAATGAAAATCTATCTACCACAGGAAAAGATAAAAAAGATCATAAAAATATGTCAAGAGGTCTTAAAGACAGACAGAGTATCTGTAAGAAAGCAGTCAGAGGTCATAGGGAACCTAACAGCAAGTTTGCAAGCTGTTCACCAAGCCCCATTACATTATCGCCATTTACAAACGGCCAAAAATCAAGTGTTGAAAAAAGGTCAGAATTACGATGCACTAGTTTTTCTATCTCGGGCAATGAAAGAAGATTTAACTGGTGGACCAACCACCTGAAAGAGTCCAATGGCAAGAATATAGTTCAGTTAATAGATCAGAAGTCAATAATCATTCAAACCGATGCCAGCAAATTAGGGTGGGGGGGGGCAGTTTGTCAAGATCTAAGAATAGGAGGAACTTGGTCAGAGAACGAGAGTCAGTATCATATAAGTATTCTAGAACTCCTTGCAATAACACATGCAGTGAAATCATTTTTAAAACAAAAATTAAATCAAGTTGTGCTAATTCAAACAGACAACAAAACAACAATGACCTATGTGAACAAAATGGGGGGCACAGTGTCCAGTCTTTGCAATCAATTAGCGTTAGACCTATGGAAATGGTGCATAAAAAGGGAGATTTTAGTGAAGGCGGAATTTATTCCAGGAAGGGAAAATGTTATGGCAGATTGGGAGTCCAGACATCACAAGGACTCAAGCAGTTGGGGGTTAGATCCTTACATATTTCAGATTTTAATGAACAGAACAATAGATTGCAATGTAGATCTTTTTGCAAACAGGTTAAACACAAAACTGGAGCAATTCATCAGTTGGCTCCCAGACCCAGAAGCAATAGCTCACAATGCCCTGTTACATCCATGGAAGGGAATAAAGGGTTATGCATTTCCCCCATTTTGCTTAATATCCCAGTGTCTAGCAAAAGTACAGAAAGAGAAATCAACTATCCTTCTAGTAACGCCAGCATGACCAGCCCAGCCTTGGTATGAAACAATACTGAAACTCTGCATTCAGAATCCAATTCTCCTCCCAACATTTCCTCATCTTCTGTTATCGGACAAGGGGGATCCCCACCCTCTAGTAATGAACAATTCTCTCCAACCACGAGGTTGGGTTGTCTCAGGAGATCCATACAAACAATGCAATTATCAGAAGAAGCTGAAGACCTTATCTATAACTCATGGGGGAAGGGCACAAAAGCTTCTTACAATTCAGCCTGGAAAAAGTAGGGTAGCTGGTGTGATAGAAGGGAAATTGATCCATTTTCAGCACCTGTAGCTCAGGTGTTAGAATTTTTGACTTACTTGTTCTATGAGGGCTTCCAGTATATAACAATTAATGTACATAGATCGGCTATCTCTTCTGTTCTTCCCTACGTCAATAATTAACCTATAGGTAAGCACCATTTAGTTAAGATGCTAATGAAAGGGATTCTTAGAGGGAACCCCCCTTTACCAAGATACAAAGACACATGGGACATAGATATTCTTTTGAGGTTCTTGATCTCTCTTCCAGATAACAAAGACCTTTCACTAAAGCTACTCTCTAAAAAGCTAGCTACACTTTTAGCCATTACAGCTCCTAAAAGAGTTTCAGAAATAGCTAGGTTAGATAAGAAATTTATGAGGGTGACCCAACAAGGTATAACATTCTACTTACCTGGTCTTTCAAAAACACAAACAGACTGCAAGTCTCGTGAAGTTTTTTATGCAAAGCAAGAAGAAAATCAAAAATTGTGTGTTATTGATTGTTTGACGGAATATTTTGAGAGAACTAAAGCTTTCAGAAATCCTGATCATTCAAATGATCCATTATTGAGAACAATTATTAGACCTCACAAAGGTTTAACCAGTAATACAGCCTCAAATTGGGTTAAAGATATGATGACCCTCTCTGGTATAGATACCACTAAATTTAAAGCGCATTCAGCAAGAGGGGCCAGTACAAGTAAAGCCTTTAGAAGTGGTGTTTCTGTTGATGATGTTATTAAAATGGCAGATTGGACTAATGCTGGAACATTTTTCAAATTTTATTGCAGGTTAAAAGATGGAACAAATAAGTTTTCTAGAGCAGTGTTGGAATTAGGTCAGTATACATATAATAATTTTGTAGCTTTGAACCTGCAATGTTATATCTTATGATGTTTTCTGAAATATAATTAGAGATTTTATGAGGGCATATTTGCCCGAAATGAAATATAGATTATATAAAGAAAACTCATAAAATATAACATTGCAATCCCACCACATCCCTCCCATATAATGGAGTTTTATGGGATGTTATTTAAAATTTGATTTTTAAATACAAATCATATACTTGATGCATATTCTTTTTGTTGTAGAAGAATCTGACGGATGATGCCGGTTGATCTCTGCGGGATCCT
Source organism: Magallana angulata (assembly GCF_025612915.1). NCBI lineage: Eukaryota > Metazoa > Mollusca > Bivalvia > Ostreida > Ostreidae > Magallana > Magallana angulata. Next base: position 9,912,956 of record NC_069112.1, on the reverse strand, counting down.
GTTTTTTGTACATGTATATTATCCTGATTCAAGAATGTCTCTCAAAGTGAATTTTGTGTATAAGTGTTCTCCTCTTAAATAAGGGCAAACATTGAAAGCATTGATGGGTGGTCACTCAGGTGTGTTATTCACCTGTATGGACAAGTCTAAATTATTTTATAGGGGTGTCCACTTTAAACAGCTGATTTTGAGCTAAAATTAGAAGGGCATTTGCAATGTTATATCTTATGAGTTTTCTTTATATAATCGATATTTCATTTCGGGCAAATATGCCCTCATAAAATCTCTAATTGTGGAGTAAAAACTGACATACTTGTTCCTTTTTCATGATAAAAAAAAACCATATTTAATATAACATGTATTCCAAGGCAATTCTAGAGGATTTCGTAAATCCCCAAAACAGGAATTTAATTTTACCTTGTAAACTTTGGGCCAAACTACTTTGAACCGATAGTGTGTGAGGTCGAAACGACCAGGCACCGTGACATAGCAACAAGAGACAGGTAAATAAAGAAGATTATAACATTAAAATGTTGGTCATTCATTCAAAATGCGCAATTTGATATCTAAAAAATAAGACATAAAATGTTGATCTTAAATCGTGTCCAATTCCCTTTAAGTTACCTTTTATAAAAAATATAGAGCGGAATTTAATATTGTAGTGACAAATTTAAAGGTATCAAACCGGAGAACATTAATAGTTAATTCTGAACTCACGGGAGAGTCACAGAAGAATTTACTGATTTATGACTATCATTAATTAAAACAACAAATAACAAAAAATACTGCAAAAGACAAACTTTTCTTCCATTCAAATTTCACTAATTAATTTTGTAGATGAACATACAGACAGTGTAAATGGTTTTTCCTGGTCCAGCTCAAGACAAGTCCGAGAAAGGCGAGTATTAAAATACTAAAATGTAAATGTGATGAACTGATTTTAAAGGAAAATATTTTTAATTATCTTTCGAAAAGTATACTTGAAATAGTCGCGTTTCGAGTTCATCCGGAACGTCCGTTTTTATTTGCTTTTTATCGCATCGATCACGTGATTTACAGAAAATGTTCAGCAGGCGTACTTCCGGTAAAAGTTGTTTACAATAGTTACTAAATGTCGTCTGAAACAAAATCCTATTTTTGTGTTGCGGAGGGATGTAATTCTGATGAGAGAAAAAGAGGAAGATATGGTTACATGAAAGATGTAAGATTTTACCCCTTTCCAACCCAGAAAAAAGCGCCTGCACTAAGAAAACGCTGGCTGGACCTCTTGAGAAGAGAAAATTACGAGCCAAAGAGAAACCACAGAGTATGCTCTCTTCATTTTAAGGAAGGCAGACCAACAGAAAATCATCCATACCCAGAGCTCTTTGCATATAATAATTTTAAGGAAAGTCTGAAGGTTTGTTTTGGTTTTGATTGCTAAAACATCCAAACGTTGGTATCATGATTCATCGATCAATTTCATGGATGTATATCGAGTGTCTTGTGTATCAAGATATATAGTCTAAAAACCTGCATCAAATTAGATGGAAAATGCTAATTATTTATGATATATTGTAGGATGAAACACAAAATTGAGAACTGTTTGAGCTTTGAACATTTTAATAAGTTGTTGAGTATTTATAATTTAGAGACACACATGCTAGTCTTTAATGCTTATAAGTTGTTATATTTAGATGCGTTCAACAACTTCAATATCTAAGAGAGAACAGTATATGGTAAAAGACACTCAGTTTGATATCTCAGTTCCTCCCCGAGTGGATTCCCCGGCTGCCAGTGAAAGTGTACTTGTATGTAAGATTATTTGCTGATATAAATTAAGTAGCAAAACTTGTGCTCAAATATTTTTCATTGTAGATCAATGAAAATACTAGTATTTCTGATTATTTAAAATGTACTTTTGAAAGCATGATTTCATTTATTTTTCATTTAAGTATTATTATTTTTCAGCAAACACAGATTAATAATGATAATTCATTGTTTGTTGCTGGAGTCAGTGGAGAATTGAATGGAAGTTGGCCAGTTAATCAAGAAATTGAAGTGACTGATCATGAGTGTCCAACAGTTGGATCTCTTTCTGTCACAGGTGAAAATTTTGATTTGAAAAAATAACATTTTTTTTAGATTCTGGCTTTTTAAATAGAGGTAAGCTTATTACACAAAAACTTACATTGAAAATATACTGCAGGTACTCATGTAGAAATGGACCACTGTTACATCAGTGGCAGCTTTTGCAGTAATGACATGTCAACCAGAGATATAGGAATCCAAACAACACTCACTACTGCAGATATCAAGGTTCTGGAGCAGAAATCAACCAAACTTGAGGATCACGAGAAACTCATGAGAGAACTTTTTGTCAACAAAGTTGTGAAAGATGACAAAAATGTACAAATGTATACTGGACTACCATCGAAGACAATCCTAAATGGTGTATATGGTATGGACTGGTGCACAATAAATTCAGTGATATTAAAATGTTAATACTTATTTTTTTTTTTTTACAACATGAAAAAAAAGTTGATCATAGTTTATTATTTAATATATTACAAAACTTAATCATAATCTAATGTTCTATAATAAGGTAACATTTTCTTATAAATAATTTTCCTCTCTATTAAGATATCTTGGAAAAGGCTTCACCAACATTGAAGTATTGGTCAGGACAAGGGAGTGCTGCAAAGAAAAAATATCAGAAAGACAGTCTAAATGCAAAGTCAGGCCCAAAAAGGAAGCTCAGCAGATTTCAGGAGTTTGTTTTAACTCTAGTCAGATTGCGACTAGCTTTGACTACATTTGTCATGGCAGATTTATTTGGCGTATCCACCTCCAGAGTTTCTCAAGTCTTCACCACCTGGATCAATTTCATGTTTACAATCTTTAAACCTTTATTAAAATGGCCTTCCAGAAATGTATTGAAAAAATTCATGCCTTCATCTTTCAGAGCTAAGTTTCCAAATGTAAATTGTATTATTGACTGTACTGAATTTTTCATTAAGAAACCAAGAAATCCAACTGCTCAGTCTCAGACATTTAGCTCTTATAAACATCATAATACTTATAAAGCATTGGTTGGTGTGTCACCTTCTGGTGCATTTTCATTTATATCAAATTTGTGGGGAGGCAATGTTTCTGATAGGTACATCACTAAGGAAAGTGGATTCCTGGACAACATACAACCTGGAGATGAGATAATGGCAGACAGAGGGTTTTTGATTAGGGATCTTTTGCTTCATCGCAGAGCTAAACTTATAATACCCCCATTCACAAGGAAGTGTTCCTGGGGTAAAGGTAAATATCTGTCTGCCTCTGAAATTCTAAGAACAAGGAACATTGCAAAATTCCGCATCCATGTAGAGAGGGCTATAGGAAGATTAAAAACATTTCATATGCTGTCCAATACCATGCCAACAAATTTAAAACCCCTTGCTGATCAAATGCTTGTCATATGTGCATTTCTTTGTAATCTTCAAAAGCCTTTGGTCAAAAAGTAAGGAATTGATGTCCCATGGTGGAATGTTTTACTTTACTTATAGATGACACCTGTGTTCAGAAATATTTTTTATTGTGTTCACTTCTTATATAAAATACATGTAATAGAACTTCAATGTAACAAGTAACATAAATTTCTTGAATGATAATCAAATAAAATCTAAGAAAATTGTACATGTCTCATTCTTACAAGAGTTGAAAACTTATGTGCAAGACATTAAAAACACATTCCTGCTGAGATATAATTATTTTTACAATTTTCTTAGTGCTCTAAAGAGGTATTTCTCAAAAAACATCTGAGATTTTTCAACAATTCTCTGAAAGACGAGTTCATCAAAATATATACGATCAACAATAAAGCCCTTTTTAGTGTAAAATACAAAATCACACCACTGTTTTTGGCACACACCTAGCTGGCCTTGAATTTGTACATACCATGGAGAATCAAATTTCAGTCTTATATTTTCATTTTCATCTAAGACAACATGATAATGGTCATCAATACAAGCATCTTTGGGCATTTTATTTTGATACAAGAAGGAACATTTTATCTCAAGTAATCCTTCACCACAACACTTGCACTTAATAACACCATCTGGGGAAGCCCCTAAAAATGGATAATCTGAGTCTACATATAAACCACATAACTTAATCTCTGCGTGTTTGTGCTGCTTTTTATAATTATCAAAATATAGCTGTCTAGCAACTGGTTCATGTAGCTTGCCAAATGCCATAGAAGGTACAGATGCTTTAGAAGTTTTCCTCATAATCATTTTTGAAATATAGTTCTCTTCATTTTCAGTAAATCTAAAATGTAAAACTGATGAAAAATGTGATGCAGTAATTCTACCGATTCTTTGTTCATACCATTCTTGATTTTCATCCTGCCCTTTAGTTTGATCTTCAATTTCAGTAATTATTTTCTTATCAAAAATATTCTTCAATTTTTCAGTTACAGAAAAAATGTCATAAGGGGGTAGCATATTCTTGCAGGCATCTGACATTGATGGAAGTACAACATTATCATCATCATCATCATCAGCACTTACAAAAGACTCATCATACAGTGTCTGTAACAGAAGCGCCCCTGTACCTCTACATAATTCATAGAAGTCCCTCTCATGGTTGGCCATGGGACCTTGAATGGGAACGATCGGGTTGTATGAGTCAGTAGTTGCGGATGTTGGTTGGGGATGCGTCTGGTCCACCCTCATATCAATGTCCGAGATCTTCTGGGGATTGGATTTCTTTCTAGGTTTATCCCAGATACACTGCATGTCGGTGCCTACTTCTGTTCCTCGGTCTCTGTGTCTCTCACAAAAACTTGATAAGGAGAATATAAAAGCAACACAGTGCTTGCAAGTTCCATTGTCCCTGAAAAAAAATATATAAGAATTAAATTATTTTTCATTTGTAAATCATTACTAAATACATGCAATATGAACCTGAATTATTCAATAATAAGAATGTGACTACAAATTCCTCTCTATACTGTATCAGTTTTGTGAGATTATGCTTTCATGGAAACAGAGAATACCATGAATGAAATGCAGGGTTGTCCCTTTACAATTGAAATGGCAGGGAACATTAAAAAAGAAGAAGGGTGTCTGGGGCTCCTCACCTAGCAGGAGGGTGAATGGGAATACCAGAATAATTGGGGTATTATGTCAGTATAGGGAAGGAAATTCCATGGGTCTTAGAGACAACCCTGTAACATATTAAGGTTACCTCAATCTGGAATATACTTACGCCACACAAGTGCATCCGCCTGACAAAATTTCCCCAGTTGTCTTGTTTGCCAAGATCCAGACATCATAAGGCTGGGCATTTTGTCTGGTCTCAGGCATGCAGGTTGCCCTCAAGTATATATATTCCTGATGGAGATGATAGGCAGCCTTGACATCATCAATATGGCAAGCCATGTGTAAACGATACCCATTATCCTGCTTATAAAGTCTTAGTCGTTCGTGAGTCCACCCACACCATCTCATTAAGTATACCAGCACATCACACGATTCAAAGTCTGGTACACTGGCCAAATCCTTACTCCTGCAAAAGTAGTATACACTATATAGATAGTATTTAAATATCCAATGCTTTGAAAAGCTCAGTTCACTTTGTGAAAACTCAAGTGGGTTTAAGTGTGTGTTAACCCAATATTGTTTAGTTTGATGTATAAATACTAAAAAGCTTTGTCAACATGGTCAATAGAAACAATTTTATAGAAAGTGTGAAAATGAAAGTCTTACCACTCGGTCACGGCATTTACAGGGTCCAAAATAATTTTGTCGTTCCCCACTGCCACCGTCCTGCGCCTTGCATCAAACACAGAGTACTCTTCTTCGTCATTTGCAGATGTCAAAACCTAAAGCCATCATTGCACAGAATGAATATGTGTTTAACCCGGTTATAATACACCACAAAACATCCATGAAAAATATGAATTTGAATTATTTATAAAATGTATGATAGGTACTATCATTTTCGTCGCTCTGACTACGAATGTCAAAATTAGCTTTTAATCAGGCTTCAGTGAACGAACGATTACCTCAAGACGAAGTTCCTCTGCAAGCTCACACAAGCGCACAAGGTCTATTTTCTTGCCTATACTGCAACTTATACCCCTGTCTTGCAGATACTTCTTTAGATCTGGTACTTGAAACCCGTAAAAATGAATTCGTTCTGTCATAGTTATGAGACGCCGTAAAACCGGAAGTTTACTTGCTGAACATTCTTGACCTGGCGTGATTAAACAACGAATAAAAACGTTGTTCCGGATGAACTCGAAACGCGGCTATTGTCATACATGAAATTGTAGCTCAAATAGACTTAAACAATGCTTTGTGTTTATTTTAAACGTTGAAGAATTAATTATGTTTAATCATAAAAACTTATTGTGTTCGTATATGGAGCTTATCAATGCAACTACATATTTTGTTTTTTTTATTTTTTTTCTCTTTTCTTTTTTTAACAGTTGTCGTTGATCTGACCTAATTGTCCACGACATGCTAAAATAAACGGACACCCGCTCAAGTCCATATTTTATTTGAACAAATCGTTACGTCACAATACAACGCTCGTACAGAACAAATTATTTTCCTTGACGATACATTTATATTTTGCACAAATTAACGTCACTTTCAAAATACGCATCTTCTTTCTGTTCATTATAGTGACAACATTAAATTGTCTGGATTGAACTTAATTTATGCCTAGCTATGATTGATGATTATAATATAATTTGGGGCAGTTAATTCTTTATTAACCGCTAAATGCATAAATGCTACCTTGTTTGTAGTCATTTTAGCTTTTTGTTCCTTTTGAATAAAACACTTATTTTATTTTTTTATAAAGCATCTTTGTACACATCAGGTAACATTTTCTTGAGATGAACTAGAGGTCGCATGCGATCAGTAAAAATCGATTTTAAATGGGTAGTTATATTCGAAGCTACTTGTTCAAAATATTAAAAAAGAAAAACAACAACTTGAATTCGTTTGTGTAGTTTGTTTGACATCGATCTCTTATGGGTAATTATACTTATATAAGTTGTTGAATTCTATTTCTATGTCTATATAACGGAAAGATTAGGTGTACCTTTTAATTGAGTTAGCATGCTCTTATGGTTACAGCGATTATACAATACACAAGATTTGCTCAATCATAGGTTAAACGATTTCAAAAGTTGAGTACATTGAATTTAGTCACGTCCCTAGTACAAATATGTTATAATTGAAGCTACCTGTACAAAATACTAAAAAAAACCAACTTGAATTCGTTTGTGTAGTTTATTTGACATCGAGTATTCTATGTTGGTTAGATCCAGGGAAACCAATGCCAGCCGCCGGTCTCATTGTGGTCTCTTCTCACTAATTATAAAGTGGGATGACATCCGGCGACTTTTCTCTTTCCCTGCTATCAATATTAGCTCATTTATTGCATCTTATAGCATTTAAATTTCCTTATTATTACCCATGGAAAATGCTCTTTTTTCAAAAAAACTATTTGGGTATATAAATTTATAACTTATATCTTAAAGGTAAGAAAATTAAAAGGTTTATAAGCCGTTCATTCGAACAATGAAGGCCATATACCAAACTTGTTATAAACTTTTATTTACAATTTAATACAAACATGATATAGTTAAAAGACGTTTTAATTATATGCATGTACTATTATTTACAATTTATATTTATATATACTTGTCGTGGTAGCTAAATTCGATATAAATCTTACAATGTGTGTTTTCTCTTAAAAAAAGAAAAAAATTCTGATTTAAATGGGCCAAGATATACACACTTAAAATAAAATAACACCCGTTTGCGCCCGCTTGTAAAAGAAAAACCTTATCAAATGACTTAAAGGGACTTGGAAACGATTTGAGATAAAAAAAAAAAAAAATTATTTATTATGTATAATATGGTGTACTGGTGCATTTTAAATGATTGACCAGAATATTGAATGTTTAAGTCAAGTTACAAGCGATATACAGAGGTAAGAATTGGTTGTTATGTAAACAAAGCTCGAGTCTTATAGTTGTTTACAAAATTGTATTGCAGAGAATTACCATTTTTAAGAAAAAATGACACGTGAAAAACAATTTAAACTAATTCAGTATCTTCTTAAATACTACTATCAACAACAGAAAGATACATTTGATTCAAAATTACACCAATACTATACATATGCAAAAATGAAAATATTCGAGCTTTGTTTACAAAGAATTATAAGCTCTGTATCTTGGTCATAACTTGATATCTGACTTCCAAATTTTGATAGGGCATTATAAACTTCTATATTTATAATCATAAACATTGAAAATGCAAAAATAAATTTTGGATAATTTAAGTCAAATCGTGTCTAAGTCCCTTTATTTGTTTACCATGAAAATGCAAGGATTTGTAGAATGAAAGAAACAAAACAATATACCATGCAATCAAGAATCAAGCAGTATATGTTACCTCGTTCAATCCATTCAAGTTTCTTTCGTTAAGAAATGGTGTATTTCCAATTACTCCTTCTTTTCCCTGATTTACAAAATGTTTATCATTTGAAATTCATAAAAAGGCAATACTTGCAGGAGAAAAACTTATCGGAAAATCAACAAAACGAAACATATAGACTGATCCTAAAAGTAACATTTTTGTTGAAAAATTAAAGGTTTCTTTGTTCATATATTTTTTTGTCAGAGGTGGCGGGTGTGGGTTACATTCGAGTCAAATTTGTGATTTTCTTACCGCATTTAGTTGGTTGCTTTCCATTACAGAAGGTCTGTCGAGGTACGTTACACCTAAAATGTGTTGTATCTAGTTATTGATCAATAATTCAGGAACTTGATAAGTAAACTGTTAGAGGAGGTTAACAACTCCAAGTAATTGTGAAATGAAAATAGGTAACTTAAGATACAGAAATGAAAATACTGTAGACAAACTATTATTCGCGATTTTTTTTTTAGATAAACTGGTTCGCGGCGACTAATTTTTGCGATCATGCCTTATTCAGACATGGCAAATATTGGTCCACAGCGAGAAATGTGAGAGACAAGAGGCTCTAGAATACCCTGCGAAGAATTCTAGCACGCACAGAGAAGTTGGTTTTACAGTATGCATGTGTTAGGCGATAAGCCTTCTTACATAAGAAAATTTATACGTTAGATTAATAGCAAATAGACAAGAAAAACAATTCTCAAAACTAATGATCCAGTTAACTTGTTTCCAGTTAGTCTATAAACCTGGCGTGTAAAATAAAATGAAAACCCAACTCAAACATAAACATCTTACCCTGAGCAGGTATCAAGTTCACCAACAAAGTGCCCAAGACAACAGCCAGTTTGAGATTGAGCGCCATCATAACGGTTTTAACTGAGGACAAGTGAATAGTCTCAGTCTTTTATAATGAAATAACTGCTCTAAATCGTGTTACATATTGATATTCGTGTCTACTTAAGTTTTATACAATATAACTATCATCCTTAAAAGCAGTCATGCGTTGAAACCATGACAGTTTTTTAAATTAAATTATATGGCGCAGATAAGTAACATCCGTATTTCAGATTCATTCAGATGCATTCCAAGGCAATTCTAGAGGATGTTTTAAATCCAAAAACAGAAAATATGTTTAATTTGTTTTGTATTTTTGATGCGCGTTGTCTCTGGAAATGGTACAAAGGTCTTGTATTTTCAAGGAAATGTAACAAAATATGATGTCCATGTGTTTATGTGTTTCTTTGCTATAAAAATATATTTGACGTCTTTTTGAAAATCTGCCAAAAGAAATATATTTCCAAAGTGTAACACTGTGCCGGATAATTATGCCAGTGCCAAGGTGGCATTTTTGCACCCGCTTAAGATGGAGTTTCAGAAAAGTCCATGTATACCAAATGATAGACCATTGTCTAGAGAGTATATAACCACTTTTGTTTTTAGTGTGTTTCACCTGACAGGTGAGATATTTACCTTTAAAAATAAATATCCCATAGGAAAATGATAATTCCCATAGGAGAATTGAATCTCCTACAGGAAATATTGATCATCCTATAGGATTTTTAAAAAGTCCTATAGGTGGCTGTTAAAGGGGAAGGAAACTAAAAATATATTGTACAATAAATCAATTAATTGTCATCTACTTTAATTGTAAATCGTATTTATTTTCATTAAAAACCCCGAAACAATGAATAGATCAAGAAAATCGATCGCTTAATTTAAATTTCCCGCCGCCATAGGGGCTACCATTGAACTTTAATCTATGACGTCACACCATCTATTCCGGTTTGTCTTATCAACATAACATCAGTATTTTCGCTTTTAATGACAAGTTCTGGAAAATTTGAAACGGTATTGATTTGAGACCGTTCTTTTACCTTTGCAAACTACAAACTAACGTCAAATCGAGCATGTTCGTTGAAATCTAAAAGCGGAGGATAGTGTCGGAGAAATCTCCGCGTAAATGTGGAAATTGTCAACAGATGCCAAGTATCATAGAAAATGTCTGCCGTCGTTGTTACGACATGGTAATTCCGACTTTAAAGAATGAATTTTAAACATCCCGATTACAATTATAACATTTATTCAGTTTGCGAAGAACTTGACTTGGAATAAAAAATTTAATCGAGGTCGTTTTCAACTTTGAATGATAGCAGCTGTCATTTACTTATGAAAATGCATATATTTATGCATACAATGATACATGTATTTATTCTTTAGATTGACGTGTATATATTTATACTTACAAGGGTTGCTCAGTCATAGGTTAAACGATTTCAAAAGTTGAGTACATTAAATTTAGTCATGTCTCTAGTACAAATATGTCATATTTGAAGCTATACTAGTACAAAATAATAAAAGAAAAGAAAACCAACAACTTGAATTCGTTTGTGTGGTTTATTTGACATCGAGTATTCTATGTTGCTTTTTTACAGTTGTTTTTGTTGTAGATTAGATCCAGGGAAACCAATGCCAGCCGCCGGTCTCATTGTGGTCTCTTCTCACTAAAGTGGGATGACTTCCGGTGGCCTCCCTCTTTCCCTGCTAACAATATTTACTCATTTATTGCATTTTATAACATTAACATTTTCTTAATATTACCCATGGAAAATGCTCTTTTTTCAAACAACCAATAACTATTTGGGTATATAAATTTATAATTTATATCTTAAAGGTAAGAAAATTAAAAGGTTCATAAACCGTTCATTCGAGCAATGAAGTTCATATACCAAACTTGTTATAAACTTCTATTAACAATTCAATACAAACATTATATACAGTTAAAAACGTTTTAATTATATAAATGTACTATTATTTACAATTTATATTAAAACACAACTTGTCATGGTAGCTAAAAACGATATAATCTTAAAATGTGTGTTTTCACTTGAAAAAAGAAAAGAAATGACGGTCATCAATGTTAAGACATGGCTCGTTTACCATGCATGGCCATCTTTCTTATTTAAGGTCATACGAGAACTATCTTCCATTTTTTCTTAAAAAAAGTTTATCTCCACAATGTGAAGATTTCCACTTAGTAAGATTATAATTATATTTTTGTTATATGATTCTTTTTTTATTTAGATAAAAAGTGTTCAACTGAAAATGTATAGTATGGCTTTATTTATAAGCATTCAATTGCATTTTGCATGCTATTTTAAGAAAAATTCGAAATATTCTAGCTCCGAAAAGAGCTTGGTAATGTACCCAGAATTTTTTGAGAATAAACATGCAGGTTTAAATGTTAATAAATATGCAATAAAATAACAAGGACAATTATATAAAATTGAGGAACGTCTCGTGTGTGCTTAAATGGGCCAAAATATACACAAACATAAAAATCAAAAAAGAAAAACCTTATTAATTTACTTAATTGTTTACCATGAAAATGCATGGATTTGTAGAGTGAAAGAAAACAATATACCATGCAATCAAGAATCAAGCAGTATATGTTACCTCATTCAATCCATTCAAGTTTCTTTCGTTAAGAAATGGTGTATTTCCAATTACTCCTTCTTTTCCCTGATTTACAAAATGTTTATCATTTGAAATTCATAAAAAGGTAATACTTGCAGGAGAAAAACATATAGGAAAATCAACAAAACGAAACATATAGACTGATCTAAAAAGTAACATTTTTGTTGAAAAATTAAAGGTTTCTTCGTTCATATTTTTTTTTGTGAGAGTTGGTGGGTGTGGGTTACAATTTGTGATTTTCTTACCTCATTTAGTTGGTTGCTTTCCAATACAGAAGGTCTGTCGAAGTATCTTACACCTAAAATGTGTTTCATCTAGTTATTAATCAACAATACAGGAACTTGATAAGTAAACTGTAGGATGAGGTAAACAACTCTAAGTAATTTGGTGGTAATGCAGGTGAAAATACTGTAGACAAACTATTATTCGCGACAACTTTATTTCGCGATTTTTTAAAGATAAACTGGTTCCCGGGGACTAATATTTTGCGATCATGTCTTTTTCAGACATGGCAAATATTGGTATCAACGGCGAGAAAGAGTAGAGACAAAGAGGCCCTACAGAACCTTGCGAAGAATTCTACCATGCACAGAGAAGTTGGTTTTACAGACTGCATGTGTTAGGTGACATGCCTTCTTATATAAGAAGATTTATAGGTTAAGTCAATAGCAAATAAACAAGGAAAAAACCCAAATGTTCAAACGTTATGATACGGTTAACTGGTTTCTAGCAAGTATATAAAACTGGCATGAAAAATGAATTGCAAACCCAACACAATCATAAAACATCTTACCCTGAGCAGGTGTCAAGTTCACCAACAAAGTGCCCAAGACAACAATCAGTTTGAGAGTGAGCGCCATCATAACGGTTTAAACTGAGGACAAGTGAATAGTCTCAGTCTTTTTATAATGAAATAACTGCTCTAAATCGTGTTACGTATTAAAAATCGTGTCTACTTGAGTTTCATACAATACTACTATCTTCCTTAAAAGCAGTCATGCGTTGAAGCCATGACAGTTTTTTAATTAAATTATATGGCGCAGATAAGTAACATCCGTATTTCAGATTCGGAAAGGAGTGGAGGTTGTAAGGCATGAACTGATTAATCTTTGTTAATCATAAAAGTTGAACGTTTCAGTGAATAAAATTCAAATTTAATAATTCGTACCTAGTAAAGCTCTGAAATTTGGGAAAAAATACAAAACTTATAACAACACAGCAACATTTACAATTTAAGGACATGTAGTTGCTTACCGGAATTATTTAGAGTATATTTTCATTCTTTTCTTTATTAGGTTTATATTTCATTTGTCAGGTTTTCATTTGTAACTATAAAACTCGTTCAAAAATTTTCTCTACATCTTAACTATAGCTAAACTATACATGTACATGCACTTTATACATGTATATAATATCAGATTTTTATAGTCTTCAAATAACAAAACTATTTCCCTCTTCATTTGATTTTTCCACAATATACAGTTTAGAAATAAAACACTTTCTCTGATTTGCAAGGAATCGAATCTTAATGTATTTTTTAAAAGTTTTCTAGATTTATTTTGTAATTAAGATAATCCCTTTTATCTTAGTCTTAACCTCACAAGCATAATGTTTAAATGCAATTTGTGCCACATGAAACAAAAACTAACAAAAAACATAACATTTAAATAAAAATTTGACATCTAAATATATCCACTTCTGTCGGTAACTTTTTTTGTTTTTGTTTTAAAAAATGTAAAAATAAACAAAACGATGGAAGCAAAACAACATTTTCTTTAATGTACGATAAACAATGACATACAACGCCCTGAATTGTAAAAGATGAACATAAACAGTAATTGCTAAAAATACCAGAGGTTCAGACACGTGGGCAACATTTTTAACTATAATTCAAGGAGGGGGCTTGATATCTTAAAATGTTAGGTAGGTCTGATGGTTTGTTTGTTGATCATCCAGCCTCCTTACTAGCTTGACAATATGAATAATATATACATGTTAATACAATAATACATGTGTGTACAACTTCTGAAATTTTTTCCTCTGAAAAAAAAATAATAAATCAAATTTCAATTTAAAAAACCAATCTTACTCTTAAGTGTTCCTAATGACTTAAGTTTGATTTTCCAAATAAGATACAAGTACACAGAGAGTTCAATTAGGAGAAAAGGTCAATGCATGTCTCATCTCTTACAATTTTGATATGATACCATCATGATGATAAAAAAAATTATATTAACTCATATGAAGCGTGTATTATAATTAAAATTGACTTTTCAACAAATCTCATCGTAAACTAGAATTAGCTCAATTCTAAAACTCATTATAACATATGAAATGGTGTTTGGTAATAGGATGGGCTGAAAAAGCTAATCAACACTCATATTCACATCCATCAGATGAATGAGAAAATCCAACTGTAACAAGAAATCAAAAATGTAGTAAGATTCTTTAATACAAAATATGAACTACTTATTATTTACAACAGTATCTCTAGTAAAATTTACCACAATCTGTGTCCAACATTTATCCCCTACTCTCTCTCTCTCTCTCACTCTCTCTCTCTCTCTCTCTCTCTCTCTCTCTCTGTCTCTCTCTCTCTCTCTCAGCACCATCTGGCAAGGTCCTCTTCACAGAGTTGTTTGGCAATATTCACATCCTAAATAAATGTGTAAATTAATCATAGCATCAGATCTTTCCTCTTTTATCATAAACTTTATTTAACATTAAAGAATAATATTTAAGGAGGCTTAATAGTCAACAATTTTCAATGAGATATGCATGCCTAAAATTTCAAATATCATATTTATGGCCATAACATGTAATTCAGTGAGGAATAATTTCAAATACACGTATGTGTCAAAGGTATGTCCATTTCCTCTTTTAAGTATACATTTCATTAAAGGCCAACTGCTTTTAAAAATGGTTTTAAAGTAACCCCTTGGTCAGTTTTGAAAAGATCTGGTTTGAAAAGATTGATAAATTTAAAATTTCTCTAGAATTTTTGGCGTAATATTTAGATAATTTCCAAACTTCTGTTCCTGAGATTTGATATACACGAT
The DNA here is from genome assembly GCF_025612915.1 of Magallana angulata. Lineage (NCBI taxonomy): Eukaryota > Metazoa > Mollusca > Bivalvia > Ostreida > Ostreidae > Magallana > Magallana angulata. The sequence goes on along the minus strand of NC_069112.1, from coordinate 9,897,946 downwards.
CTAAAGAAAGATCTTTTTGCCTTATTTTTTGCACAGGATATATATTAAGGCTCTTAAAAACTATCTTGATGTTTTGCTTAAAATGTTCAATTTTACAAATCTTCATAAAACTAATTCAATTAATGTATGTCAAAAAGTGCAAATGCTTAATTCAATTTATCAATCTTTTTTAAATCTGACAAAATTAATGCCAGACAACTTATTTAAAATAAGTTTTCTTGTTTTCAATGTAATATATAGGGGGAAAAACAGATATAGAAGTTACACTTCGTACTTGAGTGTACGTTAGCTTTAAAATTAAATGTTAGGTTTAATGCAGATTTCATATTATTATTCATTTAATAAATGTGTATTACTAAAGTCATTAGTAATCTTTTTTTTGCGTTAAGTTTAGGCCACTTTTAGATTACATGTTGTGTTTCTTTTTCACGAAATAATGATTTATAGCTGCAGAAAAAAATCATCTTTGAATATTAAGGAGGTCTGATAGATAATTCCTTGACACCCAGCCTCCAAAAGATACATATCTAGAAAAATAAATACTGTGGAATCATTAGAATTCGTTGTGACTCAATTTTCGTGGTATTCTTGGGTAGTCCTCTCCAATGAATTTACATCCTCCACGAAAACAATTTTGAAAGAGTTAGTTTTCTTACTAAAACTGAAAATTTTTGAAATAACAACCCCACGAATAAGAAAAAAAACCCACAATCCACGAAAATTGACCCCCACAAATTTAAATGATTCCACAGTACCTCGGACCCCGCACAGAATTGTGTGACATACACAGAAAAATTTATAAACAATATAAACAGGCTACCTTCTCTCCGTTTGTATCCACCAGCTCCACTAGGTGGATCTTCTCCCCCGTGGATAGCGTCTTTGTCTCCACGAGTTTGGCCATCAGGACTTTCCACATGGCGGAGTAGGTCATCTGTTCAAATCGGTCCACCACCGACTCCTCCCAGGAATCCCCATCTGTTGAAAAAGAAAGTAAAAGTTGTGATGATAGGTCTGCTTGAAGGTAACTGGAATTTCAAAGACTACCTCAGCAGTAGAAGTTACAGTCTGAATCAAAAGAATTAAGAACGAGTGGTTCTGGTTATGGTTTTAGCTAAAACTTCAAGTCCAAACAATTTCTCTGAACATGCTGAATTCAAATCAGATTTACTTCACCTTGCAGAAGAGAGCTTTTATATAAGAAATGAACAGATTTTGTTCACGTCCGATTGTATTTGATCCCTTCATAATATTTAAAGAATAATTCCTTATTATTTAAATATTTAATACATAATTTTCATGAATTGTGCAATTAAATGTTTAAAATTGTCATTGATGAAATGTATTTGACTTAAAATTACAAAATCAATTTGTAATTTTATCACAGAGAAATCCACAGGAGAAAGTTTACAAATATCTAGTAATAGCTCTATCGTAATCAATAAGAAGGATACAATATGTAAAACTTGTCTACTTTTTATTTTGAACAGTGCTCGTTATTACAAAATTTTATTTCTAATTATGTGCAGGAAATTCCAATTACCATTATAAATACACTTGTTTAAATAGCAAATAGAAGCTAAATCAAGTCACTGTTTTTGTTTTAGATTTTTTATCATTTCAGTTGTCCAAAATCATGCATGGTGTAACCTAAGTCATTTTATTTTTATCAAAATCTTTAACACTTTCAATGGTTGTTCATGTGTCTTGTTTACCTTTTGGACAAATATTGGCCAATTCACACTCTACTGCTTGAAAAGGGAGGCTTAAAAATTGGGATCTGAAAAATAAGCAGATATTATATTGGTTGTAAGCTTTAAAACAACATCCTTACTCACTCCAAAAATTTTTTAGGGATTTTTCTGTAACAATTTTAGAAAGGTTAAAAGGTCGCTTATTGTTTCTTGAACAACCAATTTTTCTTCTTTTTTGATAAAATTGATGATTGTCATACATTTCTGAAAATGTTTAATTTTTATTAGATCAAATCTATTTATTCAAACAAGTTAGGACCCTACAGCTAATATAACATGACGCCAACAAACTTACTGTAGCACTCGGACTTTGGCCTTGTCCAGGTAACAGCTGTCTCCATAGTCAAGGTAAAACAGGTCAAGCTGGTCAGGGTCGTCTCCTAGAAAACCACACACACGGGCCCTGTACCACGATGCGTCCTGATCAAACGGAGCGGCTACCAAGTCTCCAAAGTTGACTGTATCTACCATGTCTTCCTACAGAGAGAGAGAAAGTATTAAATACTTTGGAGTTCTTCAAATTCGTAGGAACCAATTTTCGTGGACTGTGGGTTTTTTTGCTTATTCGTTGGGACGTTATTTGGTAAATGCTTCGATTTTCAGTTTCAGCTTTCAAAATCTGGTTTTGTGGAGTATGTGAATTCATGGGATAAGGCTACCTTTGAATACCATGATTGAGCCACCACAAATTTTATGATTCCGCAGTATTGAAATAAATTCAAGTTAAATTTCAGTTTATTTACTAAAGATGGTATATGAGGTTCAGAACATATTATACAACATAACAAATAGTCAGAGGAAAAGGTACATCAAAAAAGTGAAAAAGTACATCAAAAAGTGAGTGAATACAGGTATCATGACAGGTATACATTATTGGCTGGCAAAGATGGGAAACAGAATGACAGATGAGAAAATACATCCCAATATTATACCATGAACGTTTCAGGAACTGTACCATGGAACTACAGGTGAACAAATAATGATGGACAAAAAAACTATAAAGGTATTACCCTACAGAAAGATAGGTAAGTTAACATATTACAGTGATACGCTAAGGATTGATAATGTACTGTTGTCTTGTTCCATTATTGAGATATATTTAATTCCATACCAAAACCAAAGACCACATAAATGCTAAAACAGTTAATTTGATAATCAGTTAATCCGATAATTTTTCTCTGAAAAATTAACTTTTCTCTGAAAAATTAACTTTTCTCTGGAAAATAACTTTTCTCTGAAAAATTAACTTTTCTCTGGAAAATTGACTATCAGTCGAAGCAGAATCCTTTGTACTAAGTTCCTACTAAAGGACCAGATTCAGGGTTTAGAACGAGATTTGGTACCAGTATTGTCATACATTTTGTCCCCTGTTGTTCTGTGGCGTAGTACTGAAACTTTCTCACCTGCAGATTTATGTCATTGCACTGGAATTAGCCAATCTGTCTTTAAGTGAAAAAGTACTTTGACATGTTATTTTTTATGTTTTATAATCTGTGATACTGTGAAGTGTTTTCAGTGACATAGCACTTTGACATATTATTTTATATGTTTTATAATCTGTAATACTGTGAAGTGTTTTCAGTGACATAGCACTTTGACATATTATTTTATATGTTTTATAATATGTAATACTGTGTTGTCTCACCCATCATAATGTGGCATAGCCCTGTTCCATGTTCTTTAACTTATCTCTTACATAGTATGGAGACAGTTCCATGGCATAGTACTCTGACAACTTTCAGTGGCAAAGTTTCATATTCGCTTAATTGTTGTACTGTAGCATAGCATAGTTATATGTTTTCCCTGTCTTACCCTGGATTAGTACTCTCACATATTATTTTAAGTGTTCTCTCACCTGTATTTCTGTTGCATGGTACTGCGATATACTCACCTTAGTATTTTTCTGTGGCATAGCCCTGTAACATACTCACCAATTATTGCCGTAGTACTGTGATATGTATTCTCACCTGTCTTTCTGTGGCGTAGTACTGTGACATACTTTTGACGATCTCGTCCAGTCTGAGTGACATGGAGGTCAGTATCTGGACAAAGAAGGTTTGGGGGTTAGCCACCGAGGAGACGTACACCTCCACAAACTCCCGCCCCGACGGCCAGGAACACACCTTGTCTGTGTGTAGTGAAGGCCCTGTAACAAAACATCAGCCTGAGTTTGAGGTTGTATAACAGAGTTTTACCATAACTGTGCTTTATCCAAAATGTTAAAAATATGCTATTATGTTTCAAAATAATTTAATTTTTATGGTTGTTATTTAAATGTACATGTATTTTGATTGGCTAAACAAACTCTTCTATTAATATGGGTTAAATAACTTGCCAATGAGACAATACATTGTTTAAATTGCAAGACGTATTTAATCCACTTGATGTTCCTTTAAAATTTCCTTCCAATTAACATCTTTTTTTATAATAAAATTTTACGATAATGCATCTATTTTATGATGGTTTTAATATTCTATATGGTTGTAAAAAAATCAAATAATAAGAAATGATTTTTAGATAATAAAGCAAAAACTGCTTATTATATAATTTTGTGGTAATCTAGTAAAAAATAAATCCATTCCTTAAGTAGTCTGAAAACAAAAATCATTGAAAATCTCCTTACAAATCTTTTAAACAAGAGAACAAATACAAAAACATAATCATATGTAATACTTTATTATTATCAAATATCAACTAATATGATAATTTATTTAATCACCTGGTTCTGTTTTCTCCAATGGTGTCTCTTCTCTCTTGAAGTTTTTGTTATCTCCTGAAGGCTTGGTGCGCTTGTCACGATTGGCCTCCATCACCGATTTCTTGGCTCTAAACACTTTCTCTTCCTGCAGTTTTTCCTCAATCAAAGTCTGGCAAAATAAATAATATATCAATAGTTTTTGACTGTTTATCTAGCATCTGTCATGGTGTGTCAAAATAAATAATATATCAATGGTTTTTGACTGTTTATCTAGCATCTGTCATGGTGTGGCAAAATAAATAATATATCAATAGTTTTTGACTGTTTATCTAGCATCTGTCATGGTGTCATTTTGTGTAACATATGTTTTAGAGTTTTTATTAATTATCTTTTAGATTATAAATTTATACATTTAGAAATTTATTCAAGGCAGTCAGACACTTTTGGCCGCTACCTCATGTTGCTTTTGTCTTCATACTGACTATCTAGTTGACTGTCCACCAGTCTGTCAGTAGACTACGCAATATCGAGCTAAATTTCATTCTGACTCATTTGGCATTTCAAGAAATAGTTATTTTCTTATCCTGTTCTATTTGACTTTGTTCTATTTGATTATTGTTGATATTTTATAGTTAATTCAAATCACTTAATAAATTGTAAAACCTGCCTTCGAGTTATAGCTCTATGCATATTTGACTTACAGGTCAATATAAGCCTAATAACTATAGGCTGACCCCCTGTCTCTTGGGTTGGGCCTATACGAGTTAGTTCCCCTTATCCTATGGTGCCCTTCCCCTTCGGTGACAGATGACAAACCAAAACCTTCAATTTAATTAAAAAATTTTTAGCAAGTGATTTTCTTCAAATTTTTCTCTGACAAAGACAATTCACAATCATGTATTTTAACAGCAGAAAAAACAGTTCACCGGTAGATTAATTAATATGTAAAGCCAAAAAAATATCCAATTTGATTCAGGTACTGCAGCATTACGGTACTGTAGCATTACAGAGTCTGTAGCATTACAGGGACAGAAGCATTACAGGTATTGTAGCATTACAGGGACAGAAGCATTACATGGACTGTAGCATTACAGGGACAGAAGCATTACAGGTACTGTAGCATTATAGGGACAGAAGCATTACATGGACTGTAGCATTGCAGGTACTGTAGCATTACAGGGACTGCAGCATTATGGAGATTGTAGCATTACAGGGACTGTAACATTATGAAGACTGTAGCATTAAAGGGACTACAACATTACAGGGATTGCAGCATTAAAGATACTGCATCATAACAGGTACTGCAGCATTGCAGGGACTACAACATTACAGGTACTGCATCATTACAGATACTGCATCATTACAGGTACTGCAGTATTACAGGGACTGCAGCATTGCAGTGACTACAACATTACATGTGCTGCAGCATTACAGGTACTGCATCGTCGGAAACCCACAGCCAGTCTCGCATATGCTCAGTAAGCGTATGCGAGACTGGCCATGGGTTTCCGATGATGCAGGTACTGCAGTATTACAGGTACTGCAGCATTGCAGGGACTGCAACATTGTAGGGACTGCAGCATTATGTGAAATGCCTACTCACTAATCAATTTTATTGCAATATTTAAAAGGGGTGTAAACAGAACTAATACTACCTTTCTGCTTAGTTAAATTAGAACTAATATGATGTTGTGCCTAAGAAACAATACATTTAATTTGATGGTCTCCCAGGGTTCGAATTAATCTAAAAATAAGCCTAAGCTCATATGTCAAACATGCTACTCATTAGTTAAAAAATCTAAAATTCAATAAATCAAACAACATATCAATCCAATACATTGTCCTGGTAATTACCTTGGCTAGGTCTATCTGTTCTCTAGTCCCTGTTATCTGGATCTCTCTGTCGATGTCCCGGTATTCGTCTTTCGTCCGGTCAATGAAGACCCTGGCGTTAGATGACCTTGAAATGCCCCTTATTGTGTCTCCATTTCTTCCTGTTAACACAAAAGCAAATGCCATAAATGCCTCACAACCCATACACCAATGATTCTCTTCATTCTGCTGAGTGCACTCCCCAGTATAAACATCCAAAGCTTACTTACTTAAAACAAGTACTAAACTGTAGATTCCTAATTACATGCAAGGAATTAATATCAGCGTAAAATCACGAGATGCACATCTTGCAAATTATGAAATCTCGCGATTACTTTCTGAGAGTTAAAAACTAAATATTTGTTTAAATTTTGGATAAAAATTTTACCATTCAAAATTTAATATCCTCACAATTTTATATAAAAAGATGGTATTGGGGTTTAAAGTACTTGCCAGGGCTCTACATTAACTTTTTTTCCTACTTGTCCATTCGAACAAGTGACCAAGACATTTACTTTCAAGTCCGAACTTCAACTTCACTTGTCCGAAAAATTTTCAGTATTAAAGATCAAATATTGTCAGCTTGAAAACTACAGTTCTATTTTACTTATATAAAGTCTTTTATTGATTATTCTAGCTATAATCAATAACCTGACTTTTTAAATGGAAACTTAAAATGTCTTTCCTGAATGTATTTGTTCCATATAACATTAAACATGATTTGTCAGCTGTAGCTTTGTCATGGCAAATTACAAGACATTTGAAATTTAGCATCAGTTTTAAAAATACATGTAACTGTTACATTGATTTCTTAGCTGTTTTATAAACTAAACATGGAAAGTCATCATAGCCTATCAATGATGAATGAAACCTAAAATAAATTACATTTCCTTCCATAATCCTTTATCTTTGCTACCTTTTCTTTTCTTTTTCTTAACATGTGTGTTTAGTACTTTGTAAGAACTAAGATCCACACCTTTACAGTTCAATATTGAAAGTTGTTTGAAATTAATGAACTTCAATCCCGACCAAGCGTAACTCAATTTCATTGCGATTTGATGTTGGGATCGAAATTCGAAATAACTAATCGATAAACTTATAACGAGACTATGGATAAACTTATCACAAAACTTTCTTCTTCTTTTTTTTTTAATGTTGGAGACTTCTTTACATAAAAATGCACTTGTCCAGTCGGACAAGTGGCAAGCAATATTCACTTGTCCGTATATTATTTTAACTGGTACCGGACAAGCGGACAAGCCTTATTGTCGAGCCCTGCTTGCATAAAATAAGAAATTTACAGTTTCTTACAACATATTATAAAGTAAATTCCCCAAAATGAACACACGTACCAATTATTCTACCGAGCGCACTCGACGGGACAAACATCACCTCAGTGAGAACCACGGGCATGTTGGCCACCAACTCGCGGATGATGAGCTCGGCCCGCTGAGCGGACTCGGCCGAGCCTCTGATGATAATGGTCCGCTGGCTGTCCTTGTCCGACTTGTTGTCGTCCTTGAAGTTAATGCGTGTTCCTGTCGTCTTCTGTATCTACAGGGAACCAACCAAATCGTTGACTTTTAGGAATAATACTGAGTGTATACTTCAGACAGGCTGACTACAGGGAACCAACCAAATCATTCGGTATTGGTAACTATACTTTGTACACATACATGCATAGGCATGAAAGTAAATTATTTACATATATTCAAAGTAATTGAATGTAGTGTAAGAAGTTAAACAACTGTATTTACTGAACATCTTACTAGTACATGGAATCAGTGGGATCATTGAATGTTAGAATATAACTACACAATACAACTGGACTTTTAAAAGGTTCGAAAGGACACTACCTAACTTTGTTTCGACGATCAGAATTTAATGCTTCAAAATTCATAATTGCCAAACATGAAATAACTGAAAATATTTCTATTTCAAAACATTCTGTTCAAATAGATAAATTTACTCTCTCACTAGAATGCTTGAAAGCACTGTTACAGGCAGGTTCACTGCACTGAATCAGAGTAATAGTTGAAACTAAGTAGTTATATCATTACATTTCCTTACTTCTCTGCTCTTGGTCTAATGACCTTTTGACCCTTTTGATGTTGTCCTACTGACCCTTTTGATGTTGACCCCCTGACCTACTGACCTCCTTTATGTTGGCCCCCTGTCGCCCTATGATGCTCCCCACGGCTTTCGGCGGTACATCCAGTTCTATCACGGTCTGTTTAGACGTGGCACTCTGTCTCTTGTCCTCATCCTCATCATCGTCATCTAAATAAAATACAGAAGTATTATATACCCATTTACTGGCTGTGGGGACAATAGCAAGTTTATTGTTTCATGAGACAGCTACTATTTCATGAGACGCAGCCAAGCCTAGCTGAGCGTCTGTTGACAATGGTTTTCTTGGGGGTGTCAATTTCAACTGTTACCCTCCTAAAGAGGCACTATTTATTTTATTTTACTGAATGTCTTAATTTAAAAAAAAAAATTTACTGCTGACATAAATTTTAAAGTGAATCATAAGGGCATAATTTACGCGCAGGTAAGTATTTGTTGTGTTACCCGTTGCCAAGTGTGCTGCTAATGCTGAGGGTAATAAAGCATTTTATAAACAGCATCTAAACCAATTAGATTTCAGTATAATAAAATTAAATGTTAACTGTGACAGTAAGTCAACCTACCCTCAGAACTTGTCAGTAGCCTGTACAACACGAACACAGTACTGGTCAGTCCCAGGGCCCCCGCCACCAGCAAAACTCGTGTCAGGTTCTTCATGACAGCAACTTATGGGTCATCTCCTATACATAGCAACAAATATAAATTTTAGTCTTATATCATCATCACTGCACCTTAAAAAAATTTTTTTTTTACCTTTTCCTGAACGACTGATAAAAAATACCTCATTAATAAATACGTATTTGTTAATTTTAGGCTAGCAATATACCCTCCTACTTTTTTTTTTGCACACTTTGGAACAAACATATTCTTACTTACCAACCCATCCTATGAACAAAAAAATCAAAGACCAATTTAGTAGAGGACAAACAAAACAATTTATTTTCATTCAAAACAAATTTTACCAGAGATTTGTCGCTGTGCGATTGAAGATTTTTAAATCCCGCTTCACGCATGCTTTCCACTTTCATTTTCAGGTTTTGTATATCGAGCCCGATATAATTTATAATTTATATATTTAATATATATTTCTAGCTCTTGTATCAGGCACGTAGCATCAGGGGGGGGGGGGGGGGGGGCAGGAGGGGGGGGGCTGCCCCCCCCCCCCCACACACTTTTTCTCGCAGCAACAAATTTCAAAATTTACATATAAAAAATTTAATTATCATCGAGTTGCCCCCCCCCCCCCCACTTTTTTGGGAGTATGTAAAAATATGATATGAAAATAAGAAAATGAAGAGTGAAATTGATGTTTAATTCTACGCCCCCCCCCCCCAACGGATTAGGATTTTGAGATTTGTGAAAACTTAGAATTTTCCTTTTTTTTTTTTTTTTTTTTTTGCTTGTCAACATTTTTTGGATGAGTCTGCCCCCCCCCCCCCCACTTTCAAAAACGATGCTACGTGCCTGTGTATATACCAAAAAGTATGTCTGTTGCTTTAGCGGGTATAGTCTTTCCATTCAAAACATTCCAATGTGTAGGTCTGCGCGGGGTGTGGATCTAATTTTATTTCAATTTTATGTCCTGCTGTACAATTTTCTTTTAAAAAGTAACCCATGTGTACATTAATGTACAAGTTTTTAGTACATGAACAGATGAATCAGACATGTGCTTCGTTCTGATCACTCGCTTTTCCACCTCTACAAATGATCCATATTCCGCTATTAATAATTCAACCGCTTATATTTGTTACAAATCAAATGAAATTAATTAGATCCTAATTAATATGATATATCGAACTTAAATATCTCTCTTGCTGAAATTTGATTTAATCGAATTAAATTAAGTGCACGACTATATACATGGAAATACTCTGTAAATCAGATTCTTGCAACATGCATTTTTTTTTATGTTGTATACGTCTCCCAAGTGAGTTAGTCCTAGAGAGCATCAACGTCTGATATACATATCCATTGAGTTGTGTGTTCCGCGAGGGGATAGAACTCATCATGCACTCAACGAGTCGGAAAAATTCATACACAGGTACACCATCACAAAACCATTAGAGATTTCTTGTTATCATACACACGTTTTGATCATGTTGTGTAAATCCCTATTTCATATTTTTTTTTCTAACACAAAACGCCTACAACATATCATTCGTAAAAATCCATTCTGACATCGAAGTTTAATATATCAATTAGTGATATATAGTTAAGAAAAAAAATACATGATATAAGTGATATCCACCGCACATTGAGATAAACATGTGATGATATAAGTAATAAGGAATATATCATTCTTGGAGTATTATGAGATCACTACGGTCGGGAATGATCAACTTACATGTATCTATCATTAAGTCCTTTATTGCATGGATTTAATCACCCTAGACTGTATTTTTTCATTTCATACATGATAATCAAATAATGATTCCATACTTCTTGATAAGGTTGCACAAAAGTTCCATGGCTGAGTTAAAAAAGCGTTCCGTGTCAAGTGACCGCAGCGGGGCACAAACCAGCAACCTTTGGGCCTCACGCCTATGATCACAGGCCTGGGTATACCATACTGTGTTTTATCTTAAGTAACGCATATTTTCTGTAAAGTAAAGCATTTCATCACCTGAAAAAGTTAAATCTAAAATGTATATCTAGGTGGCAATTTTTCTTTCTTCGACAAAGTGTGTGTGCTTGGGGGGGGGGGGGGGGGGTAGCCTGCCAGAACTTTCATACTTTAATTTCAAGAGACACTCAGTGCATACACACCAACTGAAAGACATTTAAAGATCATACAAGGATTATGACGTAGAATACACATGTGCATAAATGCATAAATCCGTTTGATGTTAATAAATTCCGTTACCAAAAATGCACGATTACCTGGTTAAATGTCTTAAACAAACAGGGATCTAGAAGTCATTTAAATCTGGTCCCATACTGGAGTCTCGCGGGGTCTTCCTCCCAGTGTCAATATGCTTTGGTATTTAAATCAATAGATCGATACACCATTTCTTGGTTCCACGAATACCTGTACTTATTTACCCACACCTATGTATACCAGAAACGTGAATTCTCGAAACTCGGGCTTGAAGTGACACAGGTTATAAATCTTGCTGGAAATCTTCCGAAAAAAGGGTAAATCTTTTATATTTATATACCAGAAAATTTTACACTAAGTACATGTGTATAACTCTACTAACAAGTATTTGTCAAAAAGAATTAAGAACGAAGTTTAAATAGCAAGTTATTTTGTATTTCTTTAAAGAAAACTAATTTAATTACATGGACGTGTAGTGACGTGTAATATAGTTACCTTCCTGCTTTTTGGAGGACCGGATTTGGTCATGGCAATTTTTTGATTATATACATGTATATGAATTTCCCAAATACAAGAGCTCCGAATAAAGATATGGTAAAATATTCATTCTTTCCCCATAAAATATTTGAATTTTTCTTTACTCAATGATGTTTTTTTTATAATCAAGCATATCGTATATCGGGAAATTTTGGGAATAGCTTTTAAAGAAGACATATACCCTTACACGAGTCGAGCAGAAATGCCATAACTGCTGGAAAAAGTTTCATCACCGTTAAGCATTATATACGATGATGAAACTGTGATTCAAAGATTGGAGAATAAAATTAAATTTCCAATACATCATTCTTCAATGGGTGTGTCCCTATACTAGGATCTTGAGTTTAGGTGGTGGGGGGGGGGGGAGGGGTATTCTTTATAACAGCAGAGCCTCTTCACTATAATACACGTATTCCTGACTAAGTGATGAGATAAGGGGAAATGCTGTAGACGACCCATGCAGCCTCCTTAATAAAACAATAACGTTAATTCTGGAGGAAAAACTATAGGCACGTAGCATCGTTTTTGAAAGTGGGGGGGGGGGGGGCAGGCTCATCCCAAAAAAAAATTAATTCTAAAATCTTCAAAATCAAAATCCGTAGGGGGGGGGGAGGGGGACGACTAGCGTAGTATATAACTTCAATTTCACTTTTCATTCCCTTATTTCTATATCAATTTTTTACATACTCCAAAAAAAGTTGAGGGGGGGGGGGGGGGCAACTCAATGATTTTTGTTGCTGCGAGAAAAAGTGGGGGGGGGGGGGGCAGGCCCCCCCTGCCCCCCCCCCCCCCCCCCGATGCTACGTGCCTGAACTAGTATATATATTCGTCTTGAAAATAGATAATTATAAGGTATCTGAAAAACAAAACAATTTTAAACTTACATATGTACATATGTAATTCTTAAAGTGTGACTGCTTACCATATTTCGACGGAATAATATACAGAAATGTTTCATTAATCAAAATTTGTACAGAAAATGTCTCAAGTAACTCAGAGAAATATAGCCTATATATATACATTAGTTAGGGGGACAACATTTGAGATCGAGGAGATCGAGTCCCTTTTAAATATAAATTGATTTTTGTTTACAGAACCAAGGGACACACTGGGCTAAACAAATTCTAAACGAATTGAAAGAAAATGGCTAACCGAATAGTTACACAGAGAGAGAGAGAGAGAGAGAGAGAGAGAGAGAGAGAGAGAGAGAGAGAGAGAGAGAGAGAGAGAGAGAGAGAGAGAGAGAATATGTGTGGGGGCAGACCCGCACAACCCTCCTTCCCATATGTAGAATCGATTATGAACAAAACGTTTACATTCAAACCAGGAAGCAAAAACCTATATAAGTGTGCCCGTTAATCAACTTAAGGTAGAACGTATGAAATTTCAAGAGGATCCAGTATTATATTTGTCCCGATCTTTGTATAGGACAGACACTTTAATTGTTCGTCATCTTACTCTTTAGTTGATTTTCTAAAGACAATGAAATTGCTAATAATTGAAATGCATATTATAATTTAATATAAAATCACAGACACAATAAAAAATGTGCTTGGGGAGGGGTGCTATTTTTACAGTACTTTGTTTCATCAGATCTGTCAATCTGTTTTGTTTAAAGGTTCGAATGGATGGGTTTGTGTGGGTTTTTTTCGTTTTTTTTTTTTTTTTTGGGGGGGGGGGTGGTGGAATGGGGTGGGGTGGAGGTTCATAGAGGGAGGGACCATGAGCACGTTGTTTTTTTTTAAAAATCAATTAAATTACTTACACATATAACCCACAATGTTCTATATAACTATGTCTTGTCTTTATTTGAAATATTCTAAAACAGATTAACATCTCTATTAAACGACTTCCAATCATTTCAAAGCTGTCTTTCAAACAGGCCAAACTTAAATTCCTCCCAGCGACTGATAACTGTGCAATAAAATTAGAGTATGCTCTTTCAGGTCAAGATTTTATTGTTTACAAACGATTTCCGTCTATTTTATAGCGAGGTATTAAGAGGACTGGCCATTCTAAGGCTATATTTACCTCCGTTATATAAAGAACTCTATATAAATATATAGAATAATGTTTAACTTTCATGGCTTTTTTTTAAAAAACAAATTATAGTTTATTGTTCAAAACACCATAATGTATTTAAAATGTTAAGGCAAATATTACAATTAATTTTTTGACCATCGAGTCTCCTTACAACTTTTTAAGCTAAAATTAATTTGGAGAAATAAAGGAATGAATTCTGGATCACTTGTAAATAATATTCTAAAAATGTTGTTCACATGAATCATATGACGCTCTCTCTCTCTCTCTCTCTCTCTCTCTCTCTCTCTCTCTCTCTCTCTCTCTCTCTCTTACACATACATTTATATAACATGCATATACACACGTACTTGATTTCATGTTCTTATTAATACGTCGATTCCAAACCAAAGTTTTGTGTAATAATATATATATATGAATTTTTATAATTTCCTTCTTTCAGGATAATGACGTCATAATATGCCATGAAATTGGGCCACACTCTACTTGTGTCTTTTATTCTTTCTCTGGTCATCGAAAACGTGTGTAAGTATGTAACCAAGAAAAATTATCGACTGGTTAATTGACTGATTGATCAGTGATACATGTAAAATTAATGGTTTTTAAATTTAAGGAACCATGTCCACTGGACAAGAAATATAACTCTAAATCAACTTACGATATCGATTTATCATTGACTTTATATTTTCTGTAATTCATGGATAGCGTACAATAGGCCTATCAATCCACAACTGTTACTATTGCTCAAAAGCAAAGCAAATACGTACATGTAATTAAATTTAACGTTCTGTTGTTAAACTTGATAATGGAGATTCAAATTAATAAGACTTTTTTGAATGAGATTTCTGTTCAATTGATACTGTCTTATAAAATGTCGATTGAAGAAAATTCAGAATATAAACGAGTAAATATATTGATATTCCCACAGACGGACAGACGCAGGTCAATGATGGGTCATCATCTAGCCAGGCGCAGCACAGGTATGACACTATTTTGTCATCCTCAGGTGCTTGAGGACAGGACACCTCCACGATCCCCGCTCTATATAAATTATATCTATCGATGCATGGGTTTAAATTTTTTTTCTCAAAATGCTTGTTTTAGGGATTTTTCCGAATAAAGGAATAAATTAGTTTAGAAAGTCATAAAAGTATAATTTAATGAAAAAAAGTAAGGACCCAGGAATCTAACCTCGGGGGTAGGAGTGAGGGTGTGGGTGTGCTCTGTCTTCAAGCTTCTGTGATGTCATCATACAATGTAATTTCTCGAGCCTTTCCAACAACAAGACATCTTGGTCGTTAAAAACTTATATATGTACGCCCCGGGGATCTATACTTAATGGTTGGGGGGGGGGGGGGAGAGGGGGGGGGGGGTAGGGGGGGGTGTGCACTGTCCTCAAGCACCTGCATGTGATGTCATCGTAACTCCTCGGGCCTTTCCGACAAGTGGACTTCTTGTCTGTACAGCCTGGTGTGTCAAAGGACTGACGGTATCCCCAAAATAAGCATGTTGCTACAGTTGTGTAAAATTTTGATATTCAGTGAAATTCTCTGAGTTTATCAGAAAATTGTGACTGCGTCATTACTTTGGTCATCAGCCAGTACCATATGACCGGTTAAAGAAATAAATTATTAATAAAAATTATCAATTATTTAAGTGATGTCAGCTATAGACGATATATTTTTCCGTTTCTATAGCCAATCTTTGTGTCTATTTTTAGCAATGAGATCACAGCCATCATCGTGACCGCGGTGATGTGCGGCCTCGGTTTGATTCTGTGCTGTACAGGGATCTGTATCTGTTGTTACGTCAAGTGCTGCACCGGAGGTGGGTGTTCTACCTTAATGTTAGGGGCGGATCAAGTTTAATTTAATAATTTAAATAATTCAATGAAACATTACGATAGCATTGTTGTCCCGGGGTTAATTGGTGTTTTAATAAATATCTTTAAGTGAAGGACGAAGTCAGTGTGTATTTTTTTTTTATTCACTCAAGACCAGCTGTTCACAGGTTTTTGAGGTTCAAAATAAGTACTGTATACTATAGTATACAAATGTACACAAAAAACAGTCATGGATCACACGTACAATAGAAGTAATTGGAAGTATACATGTAATAAAGATAAAATGTTGCGTTTACAATACAGTAAGTTGTTTAATGTTGCGTTTACAATACAGTAAGTTGTTTAATGTTGCGTTTACAATACAGTAAGTTGTTTAAGTTTATTTTGGACTCTAGAAAATTTTCTTAATAAATCTTGACAATTTTTTAAAGTGTTCGTTATTTTTTTGAATTGCTGTCCAGTAGGGGTGCTTGAAATCACGAGCGGACCCAGTATAAATTACATATACTATTATACATGTATATTATGGTCCTCGACCCCCGTGACCTCTATTTTTATGTCACAACATGGGGATTTTAACCCAGTATGAAACAGTTTATATCGCCAAAATTCCTGAGGTCCTGAGCTCGAATACTGCAGGCACTTCTATTTTGCAATTGTTTGTTAAAATTGTAAAATTTGACTTTCCCCTGAACCTGTGTCATTTTTAGATCAAACACATGCGACAAAACCATATTTTCAAGTTTATCGCTTCAACTCGATGAAATCGAAATAAAAGTTCGGGGTGTTCGAAGAAGATTCGAGATGTTTGTGTGCATTTTGAACCTCAAATACCAGTGAACTGGTGTTGAGTGAATAAAGAATTGAATTGAATTGAGATGAAAAGGTTACCTGTAAGTATTAACTAATGTTTTAAGAATAGTCGATCTCGTTTCAAATTGATGTTTTTTTCTCTTTTATTTTGCAGAGGGATGCATCATCTAGATCTCGTCATCGATCTCGTGCCATCGCCGCCATTTTGTTTTATACATCTTTTTTGTTCTCTTTAGTTGATTTAAATGTTACAAGTTTTACACAATAAAATGATCTGATCCATGTAGTTAGTCCCAGTTATTCCTACGTCGGAACAGTCTCTGTGCACATGTAGAACAATATTTCCATTTTCCACTGTCGTTGTCTGCGAAAACACAGCGAATCGATTTTGTAATAATGTCATCGATGGCTATTTTAATATTTAGGCCTAATCTTTCAATTGTTGAAAGTTATATGAATAAAAGTAATAAGGAATCATTTTTCGAATACTTATGAAGTGGTCAAACACAGTCGGACAAGATCACGTTTCGGGCTTCATGCGCGGATCTATACGGAAATCAGGGGTCCAGATCTCCCCTGCAAAATTCAAATTTCTTTAAATTACATTATAAAATTATCAAAAATATGCCTCGGACCCTCCGCTGGCAAACTCAAATATAACCGTCTGACCCCCCCCCCCCGGGGAAAATTTCTGGATCCGTGCATGGGTTTTATTGGATTTGATCACCGCCGACCGTATTTGATCACCTCATAAAACTCAAAGAATATTTCCTGATTCCTTAAAAAGAGAAAGGGCCCCAGTCTTCACAGACATGCAATACAAGGATTCCAACATTTACAGATATAATTCTGTCATGGAAATATTCGGCCCTGTTTTATTTTCACCCCTTTCGCCCTCGTTGTCAGCGACCATGACTGGGCGAATTCCTGTGTTTCAAATGATCTCTTTTTATAAAAACACAGAATTTAAAACTATAACGCTTAAAAAAAATAAAAACACCAAATTGAAAGTTTTAATCAGAGTGATTTATATCAAATATTTTTTTCAAATAAGTACTAAAATGCATCAAAATCATTAATCTCAATAGAAGGCAAAAACAATTCAACAATCCTAAGTCATACTTCTAATCAATGAAACTAAGTACTATTAAATTGAACCAAGATATTGCTTGTTCAAAAAATAAATAAGGCCAAAATAAAATTATTGTTTCTTTAGAATTGCCTCCTGCTTCATTAATAAAAATACACCCCTCCCCCTCGATAAATTTTCATGAGCAAAAAAATAAAGTTATTTTTTAAACGCAGATATTTATTTTTTTAAAACAATTTCTAATTAGTTAAGCTTCAATATTGTGATAAAAATTCCCTCCCTCCCTTCTGGGTCTATAAACCTCAAGGCGGCAATTCCAAACAAACATTTTTTAAAGAATGGCCTAATGTATATCAATAGAGAAGAACAGCTATACATGTACATGTACCATCACTAACATTGTAAAGAGTTGATGCAGTAAATGTATATTATAGAATAAATACAACAAGTCACATCATCTCGCAATATAAATACAACAAATGGCAAAGTGCAAAATAAAAGTCTGTAAAAAATTCAAATATAGTTTCAAGATCTGAACAACAATTGAGTATAAGAGTATTAAGCATAGAAGGGACGGCTGCAGATACAGTCCAAAACAAAGAAACGATACAACGATATAAACAATACGATATCACATTACAGGACTCAGTCTTATCGGTAAACACAGCTGTTACAGTAATGTCAGTTCACTTGATGTGAACAAATGACAATTTGTTCACATGTTACAATTTGTTCACAAATGACAATTTGTTCACAAATGACATTTTGTTCACATGTTACAATTTGTTCACATGTTACAATTTGTTCACAAATGACATTTTGTTCACAAATGACATTTTGTTCCAAAATGACATTTTGTTCACATGATACAATTTGTTCACATGATACAATTTGTTCACATGTTACAATTTGTTCACAAATGACATTTTGTTCACAAATGACATTTTGTTCAAAAATGATAATTTGTTCACCCCATTACACTAAGAATCATTGGCGTAACACAGATAACAATGTTGGACAATTAACAATTCATAAATCCTAATACAGCATCACTGGTGTAAATAATGTAACAAGCAAGTACAAAGTATAAGGTATTTATAAAGTATAAACCCTATTAGAAAGACCTTGTGACATCGAAAAAATATTGGAATATCATAATAATATGTAAAACCAAGTAAAATATCAAAATAAATTATGCTTCAAAAAATATAAATACAAATTTGTATAAAAAAAAAATATTTCGCAGAAAAGAACAAAAAAAAAAGTCCATCAAAAATTTGATGTTGAGCAAATAGAATGTACCCAATATTGGTAAGTACAGATAATATAAACATCAATATAAAACATTTAGTGATATGAATTCTAAATGCATACGTGTGTATATTTGTACACATTGGTTAATCTACATGTATAGTGACATCAAGACAGTACACACACTGAACTATTCGCGTCTTTTTTCTGGGGATTTCTCGGCGATCCTGCTGGCCTCTGCACTTGGCCACCTGAGAATACAAACAAACGTTTTCATTCGTTAACTGTCATTGGAACAGTAATAATGTAGTACTGTTACATGTTTTTTCTACACCAATGAACTAAAGATATTCAGTGTTTAATATTAACTTTGTTATCAATATGACAGTTGTATAATAAGATAAAGAAAGCAAACTTTAATTTAGGTATGTTGTCATTAATTTGATATTACACTGTATCTATAAATGCCAGGAATTAATATACACATAAAATTGCAAGAGGAACCCATCTTTGATTACTAAAGATTGCATTTTTTTGATAGTTGAGTACTATAAGATTTTTTTTTCTTGGGATCTGATACAAAACAGTGGACTTTCAGGTACTAACGTATAGAATCTACGTGAAATGATCACAAAATGATCTCGATTACCCATCATACCTCTGTTCGTTGTCTGGTCTCCATTTTGCTGACCTCCACTGGTACTGGGCGACTTCTGATCTGATCCGACTTTTGGCCCACCCTGTACACCGCCTTTGACTGGGTCTTTCCCCGCCATCTTCCCGCCCGGCCTCTGTTCCACGCCCCCTCTGGTAGGAGCAGGACTTCCGACTCTGTTGACTGGTCCCCCTAACCTAGTTCCAACGTTATCTTTCTTACTCTCCACAGATACAGCCTCCTTACTGGTCTTTACTTCTGCTGTGTTCTTTACTTCTGCTGTGTTCTTTACTTCTGCTGTGCTTCTAACAGCTTCCTTCTCTTTCCTGTTTTCTACAACAATGCCTACACTTGTTTCCTGCTCTGTAGGACTACCTTTCTCTGGGCTATCTTCTTGTTGCTCCTCCTCCATATTCCTTTCTTCCTCATTGTCCTCAGCCTCCTCCTCATCCTTTGCCTCTTCTTCCTCCTCCTCTAACTCCTCAGGCTCAGGTCGTTTCAGCAGCTTAAGGACCATAGGATGTCTCCTCATGTGCTCCTTCAGGAATTCGTCCTCGCGGTTCAAGGTCACTAGCCCAGCCCCGCGGGAGGTGGTGCCCCCTAGGGACAGCTTGGTGATGCGGTTCCCCTGGGAGTGGTTGTCACAAAGCCAGATGAGCTTACCACTCGGTAGATGACACCTGTTGAAGCAATATTTATGTTTATTACATTCATTCGCAAATTATTTCATCGTATATTCAAGTAACTTTGATAAATGTCCATTACCAATGCAAATATTCCCTTATAAAGGACAATCAATGTGCAGTATTCAATGCCTGTAGTAGCCAATAACTCCGTTAACACATGCAACTGAATAGAATTAACACACAAATTCTAGGTTTCAGTCATTGTTTTGTTAGTTTACCTGTGGAGACTCTGTAGCAGGTCCCGTTTACTGGCGTGGTCGGTCACAAAATGGTGGATCACTTCGTACGCCTTCCCAAAGTCTGTCTCCACAAACCCTGTCTGTAGATGATACATCAACATGTAATCAGCACTGATCATTTAACATTTTATTAATGCTCAAGTTGTACCAATAACAGAAAAAAATCAGTATCTGAACGAAAAAGTTTTAAAATGTTTTAAAATGATTTTAAACAAGAGGCCCATGGGCCACATCGCTCACCTGAGGAATAATAGGTATGATAAAATCAGCTTAATGGAGTCATAATACAAACTATCTGGACAATGTACAATAATACATGTAGATCCTGTATAAATAAAATCCATTTTCCCCTGGATATTCTTATGTTTATAATCATTAGTCCCTTTTCTAACAAGATGATTTTATAGTCATATCATATGTTGAGTATTGCAGTTCTCAAAATGATCCTTAACAATAGTTTATATATTAGATATAAACGTACATCAAACTCTGAACCTTCTCGGGAGGCCAAAGAATTGTCCTGGGGCCAAATTCTTAACAATTATAAAGAAACATCTGGCTGATTAGTTTCTGAGAAGATTTTTAAAGATTTACCCTATATATTCCTTTGTTAAACTTTGACCCCCCCATTGTGGCCCCACCCTACCCCTGGGGATCATGATTTTCACAACTATGAATCTACACTACCTGAGGATGCTTTCACACAAGTTTCAGCTTTCCTGGCTGATTAGTTTCTGAGAAGAAGATTTTAAAAGATTTACACTGTTTATTCCTATGTAAAACATCGACCTCCCATTGTGGCCCAAACCTACCCCCAGGGTTATGATTTTCACAAATTTGAATCTACACTACCTGAGGATGCTTCCACACAAGTTTCAGCTTTCCTGGCTAATTAGTTTCTGAGAAGAAGATTTTTAAAGATTTACTCTATATAATCATATGTTAAACTTCGACCCCCCATTGTGGCCCCATTCTACCCCCAGGGGTTGTTATTTTCACAACTGTGAATCAACACTACCTGAGGATGCTTCCGAAGAAGATTCAGCATTGCCGGCAGATTAGTTTCTGAGAAGAAGATTTTTAAAGATTTACTCTATATATTCCTATGTTTAACTTCGATCCCCCATTGTGGCCCCATCCTACCCCCGGGGGTCATGATTTTCACAACTTTGAATTTACACTACCTAAGGATGCATCCACAAAAGTGTCAGCTTTCCTGGCTGATTAGTTTCTGAGAAGAAGATTTTTAAAGATTTACTCTATATATTCCTATTTTAAACTTCGATCCCCCATTGTGGCCCCACCCTATCCCTTGGGGTCATGATTTTCACAACTATGAATCTACACTACCTGAGGATGCCTTCACACAAGTTTCAGCTTTCCTGGCTGATTAGTTTCTGAGAAGAAGATTTTTAAAAGATTTACTCTATATATTCCTATATTAAACTTCGATCCCCCATTGTGGCCCCACCGTACCCCGGGGGTCATGATTTTCACAACTTTGAATCTACACTACCTGAGGATACTTCCACACAGGTGTCAGCTTTCCTGGCCGATTAGTTTCTGAGAAGAAGATTTTTAAAGATTTATTCTATATATTCCTATGTAAAACTTCGATCCTTCATTGTGGCCCCACCCTACCTCCGGAGATCATGATTTTCACAAATTTTTATCTACATTACCTGATGATGCTTTCACACAAGTTTCAGCTTTCCTGGCTGATTAGTTTCTGAGGAGAAGATTTTTAAAGATTTACTCTATATATTCATTTGTTAAACTTCGACCCCCCATTGTGGCCCCACCCTCAGGTGAGCTAAAAAGGTTAAGGTTACAATACAATAAGTTGTTAAAGTTGGTTTCTGGAAGAACAGGCTTTGTAAATTTTCTTAATAAATATTGACAAATTTTTTAATTTTTTAAGCTTTAGTTTTTAAGATCTGTGTACAAACATAGAATTGTGAGCAAATCTCTGTATCTTGCTTATAATTCGAAGCTTAACACTCAAATATGGTTAGTAAATAGAAATTGTAAACAATTAAACACAAGAAACATGCACTACATGTATAACAAATAAAGAACACAATTTATTTTTTCGAAATGAATCATATATATACATGTATATACCTACATATTTCCGTCAGCGATATCAAACTCTATTTAAACTGAATAAACTCGAGAAAATGCCGAGCATCTCAACAAAACCTATTGCATTAATCTACATGTACCATTACGCAAAAGATTATGCCGAATTACCGATAGAATGAATTGTATTTCAGTACCCCTACATCCGATTTTGCTTAATTTGCGCAGGTAAACAGTTAACTGTTTGATTTACCGAAGTCTCTGTTTGATTTGATACGTAAAAATCACGAAATACAGACGATAGTTTCCAGGTTACAAAGCATAATGAGAACGAAACGAAAATCAGAACAAGCTAACACCATCGTCATGTGTGAAAACTATCAACGCATTGAAATATTTAGCCTCAATTTACTTCACAAAATCGGCACCAATATATTTTGTATGTTTCAAAATTTCCCTTCATACGCAAACTGTTGCACAACAAGCAAATTCATCATAGTCAGAAAGACCTTTTTCGTATAATGTCATGGCTGCTTTAAACAAAGAACCTCGTTTTAGAAGTATGGAATCATTTTACCGTATGCCGAACCCGAAGCTATTAAACTGATTGAAACACGCCTTTCCTTTATTATTATTTTCGTAATAACTCAGATTTGAAACAGAATTACCACTTAATTTTTGCAATTTATATTTTCCTTCCCATAAGGATAATTTATGCTAAACTAGGTTGAATTTGCCTCGGTAGTTCTTGAGAAGAAGATTTTTAAAAATGCACCCCCCTTTTTCTACAGTTTCAAGGTTTTCTCCGCTTTGAATACAGATCAAACTTTTATTTCTGCAATTTATATTCGCCCTCCCATAAGGATGCTTTGTGCCAAATTTGGTTGAAATTGGATAAGCGGTTTTAGAGAAGAAGTTCAAAATGTAAAAAGTTTACAGACGGACAGACGGACGGACGGACAGACGGACAGACGGACGGACAGACGGACGACGGACAAAATGTGATCAGAATAGCTCACTTGAGCTTTCAGCTCAGGTGAGCTAAAAAAATTTGAATGGATGTTAATTTATATGGTTAATACTGTATAAAATAATAACTGACCCACCCTCATTCTTTCATTAAGACTGACCTTAATGTCTATATATAGCTGTCTGACCCACTAACCTGGTCTATATACATGTAGGTCAATGACTGACTCACCTTGTCTATGTAAGTTGTTGACCCACTAAGCTTCCCTTTGAAGCTGACTGACCTATTGACCCAATTACCTTGTCTTTGTATCCGATTGATCTACTGACCCACTGACCTTGTCTATATAGCTGCAGTAGGAGTCCCCCACCTTCCCCCTCAGACAGTTCAGTTTGACGGTGCTCTGTTTGAGGACAGAGTAGAGGCGGGACAGATAGGGCGCCGCCTCACGGATCACCTTGACCACTTCTTCTGGGGACCGGGCGCTCAGACTTAGGGACCGCTCCGATATATGCCAGCCCTGAAAATCAATACAGTAGAAATAAGAGGAGGTGTCCATTTGTTTAAAAATATACTGTTACAAACTGAAGGTCAAATTTGCACATGAATCTGTATTAATTGAAGATCAATATGAAATGAAAATTTCATTTTAATGCAGCTTTTTCACACAATGTACATATATATCACTATGTGATTCCTTGCTTGTCTCCGATATTTACATCCTGACGTTACATGTATATCACTACATTCCTTGCTTGTCTCCCATATTTACATCCTGACATTACATATATATCACTACATTCCTCGATTGTCTCCCATATTTACATCCTGACATTACATGTATAATTACCTCCTCGTGCTCACACAGGACCTTGACACAGAACTCCTCTCCCTGCCAGTCCTCCTCATCCTCCTTCAACACAAAGTTATAATATTTAAACATGCTACAAGTAATTTACTTAAGATGATTAAAAAATCAGACACTCTCATTTATCAAGCATTCATTGACAAAAACTTTTTTGTAAATATGCAAATTAATGATTCAGAATTATTTACAATTTCAATGCCTCTCTAAAAATATAAAACTTTCCTTGAACCTAAAAAGGTTTCCAACCATTCAATTAACACCACTCTATCTTATCAATTAATTAATGAGTTAGTTAATAAATTGATTATCCTGACCTTCTTCCGTTCCCGGGCTGTCCTGGGCCGTTGAGGTTTACTCGAGTCTGATGTTGTCCCCATTGATGCTAGAAATGTGTGATTGTAATGTAAAATCTAAGTATAAACTAAAGAAAGGCGGAGATCAGCAGACATTGTTCAAGTTAGAAACTGCATGAAATAAATGACAAATTAGATGTAAATGTATACAGTTCAACTTTGATATATCAAATACTGATATCACGAATACAATGGATATGTCGAAGTGATTTGTAAGTCTTATCTAATTATTTTTTAGGAATTTTATCCTCTGTCAATATTTCAAATACTCAGATTTTTCAAAGTTTTTAAACAGTCCCACTTAGTTTGAGATAACAAAGTTTGTATTTACCGTAATTGTAATTTCAATGAAGACATATAAATTTTTGTCGAAGACCTGACTCACCAGCTTTGACGAAATCAAACACGAGGAGACTGGGGAAGATCTCAAAGTTCAGTTTGGTGGAGATCATGGTGATGTGTCGCAGGAACTTCCTCTGGAGGAGTTCAAACTCTTCCTACAATGTCATCAAAAGTCAATGAAAGAGTAGTCCAGATGGCATCAAATTTATTTTATTTTCAAAATATGTTAGTATGCTTATTTTAATCTGTATTTTGCATTCTGTTCATTATTCAATCATTCAATTTCTCTTCTTTCTTATATTTCACTCTTTTTTTCCATTTTTTTGTCTGTCTGCCTGCATTTTTACTGATAATTGATATGAAAATGTGTGGCTCTGATCTTCAATCTGTACTCTGTAAGAACTGAAGGGTTGTCTTAAGGTATCCGATCCATAATAGCCTCAGATTCAATGAATCTGGGTGCATAACAGATATGTATGGGTTTAATACTTAGTATACTTGGACATAATTTTCCTATTTAAGTATCAATATGTAAGAGTGGAATGTGTCCTAATTAATGACCTTTTCCTTATTTTGAAGAGTTGTTCCCCTTTGATTTTATTCTATAAAAATTAATTCTAAAAAAATCTACACGGTCTAAAATTTATTTTCAATAGTTTTTGTATTCCTGATGATAAAATACATCTTTCCACCAGAGCATTTTTTGATATTTCTTGTAATAACTTTTTTATTTTAAAAAATGTGCTTGTCTCCATAGACCTAATTGCAATCTTCATTAATTTATTACTGCTTAGTTAATAATATTTTTGAAAATTTCTCTCGGTAAATCTTTTTCTAATCTTAAATGCTTTAAATAAATATCAAAGTATTAAATACATGATGAATATTCAAGGTTGGAAAAATTTGGTCCCAATATGGATCGGATACCTTAAGTTTTTTTTCATTCTCACTCTCTCCTCCTCTCTTTTTCTGCTCTATCTCTCTTTCTCTGACTCTTAGTCTTTCTCTCTCACTGTCTCTAAATCTCTTTCTCCCTCTCACACTCTCTATTTCACAGTCCACCCCTTTTCTCTCTCTCTCTCTCTCTCTCTCTCTCTCTCTCTCTCTCTCTCTCTCTCTCTACCTGGTAAGAGAACTTGAGGTCCTGGGCTTTCTTTTCTTGGTTTCTCTTGGCCTCCGCCTCCAGCCTCTTTTTCTCTGCGGTCTCGTCTTTCTTCTGATTGGTTGACGCCAGGACCTCCTTAACCTTCTCCAGTAGCTCTGGTCGTCGATCTTTGTCCTGCATTGGCAAGATTATCGGGTCTCCATCCAACTTCATCAGGAAGATCTTGACCTAACAAGTTAAATCAATCCTTGTAGCCATGAAAGAAATTTTATCAATGTTTAGCACAAATCCAAAGCAAAGGGTAGGGGGCCCTTAAAATTTGATGAAGACCTAAATGACTTCACTAGACCTTGAAACACCAGCAAGCAAATTTTATGGATTATTAATTGCTTGCATAATAAACTAACATAATTCAAATTAAAGAATGATTGAGATCATATATTTTACTATCAAAACTTCAATATTTAACACATTGTATGCCTGGGCATGACAATGAGTCAATCTGTGATGCAGTGGTACATTAAGTACACAGATTCCTGTATGAGGTGTTTTACTTGTATAAGTTGTGTTACCTGACTGAAGTGCTTATCTGTATGAGGTGGGTTACCTGTATGAGGTGTGTTACCTGTAGGTGTTTTACCTGTATGGGGTGTGTTACCAGTATGAGGTGTGTTACCTTTGTATCCCAGCGATTCCCACTCCCTACAGGAACCACTACTACAGGCATCTTGAGACTGACCGCATACTTCAGCTCCATCATACAGTTCTCCGAGTCAGCATACTGCAACACACAAAATAAGAGAGTGTATTCGTTAGCTACCTCCAGAACTGTCAAGGATATCTTAATCTTCAACTTGCTATTTGGAAAGTAGACAATGTAGATCTACCGGAGATCTCCATACTGCAGATCAGCAAATTAGCATTACCGCAGCTCCCTAATTGACCAAACGAATACATCCCAAGTTATGTATAAACGAAACATTTCATATTATGGCTTTACTCTCAGAGTTGGCACTATGTGCATGTTACACAGGGGTTAATATGACAGAAAACAATGCAATAGAAGTGAGGTACTGTTGTTTTACAATTACTTGTAACTATAAGAAAAGATTTTTGTGAATTCTGTTGTCCATAAAGTGGATCAATGAAATGAAATGTTCATTTAAGTTTTACATTTTACTTACCTCATCGGACACACAGCAGACTACCATTTTACTCCTCTGTAATCCTAAGGCAATGTCCAGGTACAGCCCATACTGTAAAGGAAGACACACAGCTTGATAATACAGTACATAAAAAGACCTACAAAGGCATACTTAAAGCTAAACATTCATCCTATCCTCTCTATATATACTTCTTCTCTTATTTTATCCTCTCAATATCCTACCAATATTTTAACATTTAGGATACTTATGGTGCCTATCCTCTCTATATCCTTCCAATATTTTATCATTTAGGATACTTATGGTGCCTATCCTCTCTATATCCTACCAAATATTTTAACACTAAGGATACTTACAGTGCCTATCCTTTCTTTATATCCTATCATTATTTTATCATTTAGGATACTCATGGTGCATATACTCTCTATATTCCAACTTTATGATAATAAGGATACTCACAGTGCCTAAGCTCTCTATATATCCAACCTTTATGATGATAAGAATACCCAGACTGCCTATCGTCTTTGTATATCCTACATTTATGATGATAAGGATACTCACAGTGCCTATCCTCTCTATATATCCTACTATCATCTAGGATACTCACAGTGCCTATCCCCTATATATATCCTACTATCATCTAGGATACTCACAGTGCCTATCCTCTATATATATCCTACTATCATCTAGGATACTCACAGTGCCTATCCTCTCTATATCCAGCCAACAGGACAATTTCTTCTCCGTCAGGAAGTCCTTGATATCCCGAGGATCGACGGCTCCCAGTGACTTCCTGTTTTTGATGACCGTGTTTTTGGCCTCTGCCTGCTTGGAGTTCTGCCAACAATAGCTGATGAAGACCTCTGGAGGTTTCCGTTTGTTCTGATAAATTAAAATCATAAGTCACATATCATACAAAAAATTGTATATATCGGATATTTATGATCAATTTTACATGAATTTTTTTTTCCACTAAAATACTCAAAGCTATTTTAAATTCTAATGATGAAGCACTTTTGCTTTACAGATAAAAATTAAGCCTCTCCATATTGCAGAGTTCAACAAGCACTTGTTCTGCGTCAATTTAACAAGCTCGATCTTGTTCCACTGTGAGAGAGAAACAAGTACCTGTTCCATTTCCATCAGGTCCTTCTCTATCATACCCTGGAGGTCGGCTATTTTGGTCTTGTACCTGTCTGGAGTTCTGATCATACACAACAGCTGTAAGACAGTAAACATTGGTATAATGGTGGAACACAGGGGACAAAGCAAAGACAAGTGATTGGGACTTAATGTACGCTTACAGATGTGATGTTTTAGCAATTAATGTTTACACGTAACACATCAGCAAACTTCAAGATGATGTTATGTCTGCTGCATAAGGTACACAGTGAGGGTTATTCTCGCCCATGTATTTTTTTGCCCTTTAACACTTGCAAACAATTTTGCCCTATCTTGAATAAGCCCATACACAGTTTGTTACCTACTGTGATTTAGTGAGGAGTTCATGTTTAGAGTTAAGACTTAAAGTGTCTGCAATCTTCATGCTGAGGCTTGCTTGCTGCTTATATCTGCTTATATCACTTGTCACAGATTGTTACCAACACTACCTGTGTTTAGTGAGTGGAACTGAGTGATTCTGACTGTCACTGTACACTTACAGTGTCTATGATCTTCATGCCAAGGTCGGCTGTTGCTAAATATATTGATTGTCACAGAGTGGAGCCTACTGTGATATAGTATTTTGATGGGGACTTGATGAAGACAGACATGCTGTATCAGTAATTATGTAGACTTACAGACATGTTGTATCAGTGATTGTGTAGACTTACAGACATATTGTTTGAGTGATTGTGTAGACTTATAGACATATTGTATGAGTGATTGTGTAGACTTACGGCGTCCGCGATCTTCATGCCTAGGTCGGTCTGCTGCCACGCCAAGCTTGGTCGTACCACCACCACCAGGACCTTCTTACGGAGCTGATTGGCCACGTACAGGAACATGTCATGACACGTCTCATCCTTCTCAAACTGGTCTGAGATACAGCAGACCACAATCTGTATAGATATAATGAGATGAGCAAACCACTACCGTATTTTTCGGGGCATACGCCGGTATTTTTTTTCACCGATGCGCGAGATTCGGCCTATCCCCCATATCGGCTTATCGTAGTCCCAAAGTTAAAAAATCAGACAGAAAAATCCCAAATCCACTGCTTTTATCCATCATTTATTATGAGAGGTTGTTTTTTTTTCATCCATTTAAACTATTGTTCGATAGTTGTCTCGTTGATAATTTTCGTTAATATGTAACATAATAAATAATAAAATATACGCGATATTTTCATTGCGATTCAATAAAATATACGCTATATTTTCTTTACAATCCAAAATCAAAAGAATGTCTTTTTTCCATATCCATGTTTCATTATATAAACTAATCCGAAATCGCTCGTGTATGAAACGAGGAAACTATTGTCGC
Organism: Magallana angulata; assembly: GCF_025612915.1. Classification (NCBI taxonomy): domain Eukaryota; kingdom Metazoa; phylum Mollusca; class Bivalvia; order Ostreida; family Ostreidae; genus Magallana; species Magallana angulata. The sequence continues at coordinate 9,868,153 of NC_069112.1, read as the reverse complement.
ATACTAAAAAAAGAAAACGAAACCGTGTAGATAGTAATATTACGGAAGACTGTGATATAACGAATATTGCAATCCCCGGTATTATGAATGTGTGCAGTTTGGTTTTAAAGTGAAAAAGTGAAATTAAGAATAGATATTTAAGAATGACATCAGTGCATTCAGTACTATGCTCGTTGATTCATGGTAATAAATTGCATCATTTTGATTTTTGTGATTCTTTCATGGCAGCGTTTGTAGGAATCAGTGGTCTTGGGTGTAGAATAAATCAAATACGTTATTCGGTACAATTAATCTCCTGTTAGTTGAAATAACGGTATTCTGGTGTCGTGTGTATACAAAGGTGTGAAACCCGTGTCTTAGACACAGCCTGCGGGCACAATAAATGATAGCGTAGTGTATACCTCAGACCAACCGTTACACTTTGTTGCATTAACTGTGTTTGTTAGGAATACAACTTTCTTGCAAAACGACAAGTCACTTCTTAAGTAATTTAAAGAAAAAAACATAATTTAAATAATTTTCAGGGTATTTCCATTTCTCATTATTAACGATTACGGGAGATAACTCTATTTGAAAATGAAACCACGTGTTTGAGATAATGGACGCCATACCCAGTATTTTACGTATAGCTTTCAAAGTATAACTTGATCAAATGAAAATTAAATGTAGCTGTTATCAATGAAATACAAAATGTTTAGAAACATAGTATACATAGTATATTATACAAGTTCATGGGGGTAGGTGTTGCAATAAAATTATATTATGTGAACTATACGGAATACGGAAATACGGAAGAGATCAATCATCCACAAAACACAGACGTGATTGAGCCAGATTGTTCTATTTTTTAAAATTGCTAAAAATATATTCGTTTAAGCTAATTAAATAATTATAATTACTCTTTTAACTTTCTATATTGATATTCCTGAGAGTGTTTATACCGGCAATGGCTTTCTTAATCAGCGGTCATACTTTCACTAAAGTAATCTTCGATTGAAATTCGGCCAATCCCCCAAATCGGCCAGTCTAAGGATTTTTTCTGAATTTTGTCTAAAAATGAGCAATTCGGCTTATGCCCCACATCGGCGTATGCCCCGGAAAATACGGTACATTTTGTGTATTTGTATAGATTGAACGAGATACAGCACACCACAATCTGTATAGATTGAAAGAGTTACAGCTCATCATGATCTGTATAGATATAATGAGATACAGCACACCACTATTTGTATAGATAGAACGAGATACAGCAGACCACTATTTGTATAGATATAATGAGATACAGCAGACCACTATTTGTATAGATATAATGAGATACAGCAGAGCACTATTTGTATAGATATAATGAGATAAAGCACACCACAATCTGTATAGATATAAAGAGATACAGCAGACCACTATTTGTATAGATAGAACGAGATACAGCACAGCACAATCTGTATAAATATAATGAGTTACAGCTCATCACGCTCTGTATAGATTCATGTATAACGAGTTACAGCTCATCACATTCTGAACAGGTATAACAAGCTACTGTATGCCATGATCTGTATATATATATAACGAGATACAGCAAACCATGCACATTCTGTATTATAGATATAATGAGAAACATGTACAGCACACCACAATCTGTATACTGTACAGCATTGTGCTGTCTTATTGCAGTAGTACCTTGGCGTTCTTGAACTGTAGCGTCATCTCACTGGCCGTGTCAGGACTCACTCTGTCCGGCATCCACCTACAACACACAAACCCGTCATACTGAGTCTCTCTGTTAAAGATCAACACTGCTCATAAACAGGCACTTTCCGCAATAATTCTCTTTCATCAAAAGATGAATCAAAAGAATAATCATATTGAGGTAAGGTAAATCTTCATATTTCCCTCATCATCATGCAACAGATGTATATTTATTTATTATAATGAGCAAATCGTAACTTGAGAACATCTATGGACGGTGTATACAACACTATGGACAGTGTATACAACATCTATGGACAGTGTATACAACACTATGGACGGTGTTTAAAACACTATGGACGGTGTATGCAACATTATGGACGGTGTATGCAACACTATGGACGGTGTATACAACACTATGGATGGTGTATACAACACTACTCACACATTGTATTTCCAGGCCACCAGATCTTTCTTGATGTCGCGGGGGTTGATAACATCACTCTTGTTTTTGGGCGGGACGTCAGCCTGACAGTAAAGTACGGCGACGTCAAACTCGATGTCGTCATTAATGGACTGCAGGGCACTGATACTGGACTGGAGGTGGATGTCAAACTCCGAGTTCCTGTCATCTGGCATGATGGCTGCAGAAACAGAATAAACCACATTACAAACGAAAGTCATAGACACTGCACACAGTACGTACTGACTGGAGGTGGATGTCAAAGTTTTTGTTGTCGACCATGATCTCTCTCTCTCTGTCTCTCTTTCTCTCTCATCTATTTACACATTACAAATAAAAGTCATAAACAGTACACATATTTTTTACTGAAATGAGGTGGATGTAAATCTCAGAGTTTTTGTTGTCTGGCATGATGCATTGCCAAGTTGAAATAAATGAAACAGACAAAGGTCACATGACATTCTCCACATACTTCAAACAATCAGACAGCAAAGATCAAACTTTCCATGCAAATCTGGAGATATTTCATGAATTTTGATTTCTCTTCCACTGATTTAGACAATCACATTGTTTATCAAAGTCTTTGACTGGTATACTCTTAAACTCTGTAAAATAATAATCTACATCTAAAACTCATCATATTATGATAATCTTTCTTTGTCTCCTCTCTGCCCCCCCTCTCTCTCTCTTTCTCTCTCTGAGCTATTAATACATGATGTACCCAGTAGCTGTGTCATGGCCACGGTGTGGAAGTTCTCGGTACACTGCAGGAAGGGAGCGTTCATACTCTTGGCTTTCCTAATGATTGACGCCTTGAACAGATGGGGGTCCATGAAGCTGTCCGACTACAACAGAACCAGCAGGGCTCAAGCCTTGTATAGTAAAACACGGTTATAACGAACACGCTTATAATGAATTGACGCTTACAGCGAAGTGATTTTCATCCTGTGACTTTATTACATGTTGTAAACTTGACAGATACAGTTTATAATGAAGTAAAAATGCCTGTTCCTGGGATTTCATTGTTAGCATGTTTTACAGTACACAGAAATCTTACACAGTTATTGAGTTTTCTATCTTTTTGGAGGGAAACATGAACTTTAATGAACATGGTTTACAGGAAGATCTGGTCTATTTTGTTTCCATGAGTAAAATTACAGCAAGGCTTAATGCTTATTGTTTGACACTGGGATCAAAATTAGGCATCGTCACTTTAATTTTATCTTGCCAAATTATAGCAAAGATTAGCATTTCAACAGACACTTGGGCCAGTGCTAGTTATATAAAAAAGTTTTAGCTGACTCTGTGGTAACACTATATATACCTGTTTGCAGTAATGCTATACATACCTGTTTGCAGTAGTACTATATGTACCTCTTTGCGGTAGTACTATATATACCTGTTTGCAGGTATAACTATTTTTACCTGTTTGACGAGACAATCAGGACACGGAATATAGAAGTCGTAGCTGACGCCATGATAAGACTCGGTGATCAGACTCTCCAGCGTCTCGTGGATCAGAAAAAGAATGTTCTCTGGCCGCGGACCCTGAACGGTCACCGTCAGCTGACTGTCACTGCAGAGGAAAAGTAGAAGGTGTAACTAAACAGGAAATGTACAGCACATCATTCTGATATAAACCAACACAACAATCACAAGCTATTATATCATATTCATTACAACACCCTCAATATGCTTTTATTGCATGTCAGTACCTGTCCTGCTGTATGAGAGCCAGGTGCTGGTTCTTCTGTAGGAAGGAGCCCTTCTTCCAGATCATCTTCCCGTCAGAGAAGTTAAACAGCCTCACCTTACATACAGAAATATCAACATCAGCACAGAACAGATTCCTAGCTTTTGAAATTATATGATATTGACTAGTCGGTATCTCGAACACTGAAATCTCAAACACTGATATCTCAAATACAATGGATATGTCAAAGTGATTTTTTTAGTCCAAAACACTTAAACTTTTACCCTATTTTACCCTCGATATCTCGAATACCTCAAAGTTTTCAACCAGTCCCATCTAGTTTGAGATAACGAGGTTTGACTGTATTTGCATTTTAATTACAATGTTAATATTTGACCTTGACCTTTGTTTCACTATTTCGGGCAAAGGTCAACCTCTGATTTAATTGAATTCTTATCAATTTTGAAAACTCAAATACAACAAGAGCACAAATAACATATATTAAACAAAAGTCCTTGCCAAAATTGTGTTGAAGGGATCAGTAGTCTGAGGTTTTATCCATGAAGATTTACTCTGTAAGGTGAGTTCTTACCTGAACTCAGGCGGGCGTTCTTACCTGTAGCCTGTTGAAGAGTCCCCCAGGCAGGTAGACAAACCTGTAGACAATCTTGTTCTCATGGACCGAGTCATCCAAACGGTCCAGCTCAGGCCACTGGAACTAGTAAGGAAACAGACCAATCAAATCAATCAACAAAATCATCATCTGTCCAATATGTTGTGGGATATTCAGTTCTAATGATCTAGGTCAGGTTATTTATACTAAAAAGAGCACAATTAACCTGAAATCAGCAAAAGCACTTTACTACCCCAATTACTAAGACATGTACATGTATGTATTATCATTAGGAAAACGCTATACCTCTTCCGGTGGTTCCAGGGGAAGCAGACAGGGCACTATGTTGAGCTGTTGGCCGGGGAGGGGGTAAGTGAGGTCAAACTCCTCGGTCAGACTCAGGAGCCAAGGTCGAAGGTCAGGGGCAAACTTCTCCCAAACTGTGTCCAGCTGACTGTGCTCGAACCGACCGTCATTCCTCTACAAAAAGACAGGTAATGACAAGGTACTCTGTATGAAGTGTTAAGACTTCTTCAATAAGATACTTTATACAGAAAAACATTTGCCCTTGTTTTCTTTTCACCCCTTTGTCAGTGAACAAATTTAAGTCTGGGTGAATTCCAATGTCTAAGCTTATCTCTAATTAAACACAAATTTGTTTGGGCAAATTCAAGAAAGGTCAGAATTGTGTTCAAGACTAGTGTAGAAGCACACAAATACACAAGGTGAAAATTAACCTGTATACAGTACATATATGATCATATACATAACTAGATGCTGTCATTAGACAGTAATACCCGCACCATGTGTTTGCCCCTAAATAACACTGTTTTATACCAGTTTAATTAAAAATGAAGGCTACATGCAAACTCCGGTAATACATTTAAAAATTATAATTTTCATAACTGAAGGATGAGATCCCTGCCCATATGATAATACACATCGTGACATGAGCAGCACTTTATGTGCAATTTGGGGTAGAACTGTTTGCAGTGAATTTTCAGTTAATCAATAATCTTAACATTTTATGTCATAGGAAGTATAATGGTCTATATAATTATTACAAACAAAATTAAAAATTAAATTTTGCCCCCTCCCCGTGGCGGTTGCCGGTTTTAGATTTGCTTCTGTGTGCCTACATGAACATCATCGTGTGCACAGATTTAGAGAAGGGGTGGGAGTGAGGGGTCCAGACCCCCCCCCCCCCTCCTCCCCATGAAAATTCGTAAATTACCAAAAATACACCTTGGACCCCAATGCTCTTACAGACATGTAAACGCTCTAACCCATTGCGCTTCAATGTTAGGTAACATTATTTGGGGGGTAAATATTTAATCAATGGTCAACATACTTTATTGTTTATCTCAATAGGAAGTATACATGTACATCACAATATGCAGGTGTCCTGCACCACCTTAAAGCTGTTATTTACCTAATAGAATAGTGCAAGTGGATTTGAAGAATAGGTCATAAAAATACATGCATGTTACAAATGACTGATATTTGTCTGAAGTTACGTACACAACACAGGTTTGCATGTCTCATTAGCGGGTACTAGTTTTACCCAGCTCTTCGATTAGATGGGTTCACGTGTATACATACATGGGTGTTGCTAAAACGCGGAACGGAAAACGGAACGGAAGGAAAACGGAAAATCTTATCTAATGTTATTTACCTCATAGATTTGTTAAGTATGCTAAAACGATATACTTTATGTACCTTTTTAAATTTTTTTGAAAGATTAGCAATATTAGATTATTTATTCAAGAATATTTATTTCCTCAAAATTAACAGTACATGCATTGACCACTATATTCTGTCCCAAAATATCCTCGATTCACTTTTTGCTGTATATTTATATATACCTCAGGGTTCAAGCGATTCTCTTTTAGAAGCATTAAACATTCTCATTATTCTTTCTTCAAAACGTCCTCTCTAGCTTATCAGCTGGTATAAATACACGGCTATAAATAAAGAAGTCTACGGGGTTTTGCATTTTAACAGACCCGGATGATGGTGTTGAAAAATTGTGCAAGGTCTTCTGAGTGACTTCCAAATGGAGAAAAGATGTCAACATTTTCCATTATAAATCGTCCAAATGTGCTGCATGAATATTTTGGGATCGACAGACTATAGTCCCAATATATAATCGGAAAATCAAACCAGGCAACGTCTAGAGCTCTCTATTCGGATCATATGTATATAGCTGCTGGAATAAACAACTGCATGCTTTGTAATACAAACGTAAACAAAATTGCATTGCTAAAAATACTAGTTTCACAAATTACTAGTTTCACAAATTACCGGGTATTTTAATGTTTACTGTATTTTAATTTTTTAATGTCGTCAGTCCTACAGTTTTTTTCTTCCATCTCAATGATACTGTATCGTCTGTATGATAAAAGATCGCCTAGAACACCGAAAATTCAATTTTGATGTAAGTATATACATGTACATCATATTTGAAAATAATATAAAAATACTCAAAACACGCATAAAACGCTTTCACTAACTGCGTACGTTACGCTAATATGCCAGCAATACCATATAAGAGAAATAAGTAAAAAGTTATAGCTAATTTGCTCGTTTAATCATGTTAATGTTTCACAATTCGTATACATTTGATTTTTCCGTTTCGTACTCAACTAAAGCCGAATGAATACAATGCTATAATTGATAGACATTCATATGAATATTAATAAGATAGCAACATGTTGATAATCATTCATTAGATATAAATAAAAGATACAAAGTAAATCGTTTCTGGCCAGTCTATACCCTTTTTAAGGGATAAACGTGATGATATTTTCCATTCCGTTCCGTTTTCCGTTCCGCGTTTTAGCAACACCCATACATACATGTCTGTGTTTTCCGTATGCAGAAAAGGATTACGGTAGTTAAGATCAGCTAAAGGAATTCATTATTGTGTTTTAATTGGATTATCATTATGATGTTCACCAATTTAGGTAAGCATAATACATGTAGTAGCAGTAGCACAATATAATAAGATGCCAGCATGGGATTCCTGCCAGCATACATAAGTTCTACTTTCACTTTCTAAATGTAATCTCCCTTTGACAGCATACTGTATCGTCATCTTTTAATATTTAAATAAGCTTATCATCGTTACCTATCCTATCGCATTTGTAAAGTTTCTGTCATTTTAGTTGCAAAAGTTATTTTTTTCATTTGTCAGACTGCATGCACTGTTGAGTTGACCCCATATTGACCCTGTATAAACAATTTCTGATTAAATTTGTGTATTTCATATGTAAGTAAGTGTAGACACTTATATTTTTTATATGAGTAATAATAGGAAGGAAGGAGTATTTCTTTCTTAATGTATTATAATGCATCTAATACATGTACAATGTAGGTCATGACCTTATGGGACTGTTCTGACCCCACGAAACAGGAAAATACAAAATATCTTCTAAAGTCATTATGATGCATCAACTGGTGTAAAGTACATTAATGACCCCCAGGTGTTGTCTTTAACCCCCCCCCCCCCCCCCCCCCCCCCCCCGCCTTTATGAAATAGGAAATGATATAATACACTGTATATTTTGTTAACTTCTGAGATCTGAGATCCTCATCCCTAAAACCGTTTAATTTATTTTTGCTCTTTGTGTCATTGCGCGTAAAATTTTATTGTAAGATAATGCCCCCTTGGAAACACCCTGACATTTTAGAACTAGAAATAATAATGTATTTTATCTTATTCATATGTTATACAGTAGTGTTTGATCCATGTGGGTAATTCCTAGCCTAATGATGTCACTGCTTTGTTTAGGAGACTTTACAATTGCCCCAAATAGGTGAATACACATGGCAGTGATGCATATAACATTTTGTTTATAAATCTTAAAAATTGAATTAAGCAATTTCCAAAATGTTAATGTGAATCACGAGAGAAAAAGCAATCAAGAAATGATTTAAAATTTGCTACTGTACACATGTAAGATTGTATTAAGAAGACTGAATCTTTATAAGCAGGTTAGATTGGGGGCGGGGGGGGGGGGGGGGGGTGTGAATGTGGAGTATAAACATTTATAATTTGAATCATTTATTGTTATTAATTAATTTTAACTTGTCAATGAATACTACTTATTGATCCCAAGGTAGAAATATGACCTCTGATCGTATCTCAATAGATCATTTGTCAATTATGCAAGGTGTAATGAAATTTTTTGTAAGAATAACATTTTTTACCAGTTTATAAAAGTTTTTAGACACCCAAATTATATTTTGATTTTAATAGATCATTCGACAAGGAAGAGGGGGGGGGGGGGGGGGGGGGGGAGAGAACAGTTTATATTTGAGTTTGTTTGGAAGTGGGGGTTCCAAGTCATATATTTGACAATTTTTTAATGTAATTTAAAATAAGACTAAGCCATACTACAGTCATGAACATGAATAGTATAGAACAAAACACAAACTAATACATGTACATGTATATATACATAGGAAGTATTACAAAACAGATGATTGATCTATATCTGGGTTCTTAAATTGAATCATATATCATGTACATATTATATTATTGTTTCTTTGTTCAAGGCATTTAAGATGGTATGTAGGTCATGATCCCAAGTGCTCTTCCTGAAATTATCAAATATCATAAAAACCATTGAGATCCCCACCTTAATCCAAAGATATTATTCCTCCTTAGGTCATGCAGGCGCATCAGATCATTATGGCATGTAAGCATGACCCTAAGGGGTCATCCTGACCCCCTTAGAATCAGAAATTGTCAATTATCTTTAAATTATTGATGTTTGATGATCCTATCTCTAATCTTTATTAATTATTAAGTCTCCTGAATGAAGTTTGGAGACTTATTGTTTTTGTACGGTTCTTAGTACATGTATATATTCTTCATCTTCTTTTTCTTCTTTCCCGCTCTGAACTTGTTTCTCAGAGATGGCTGAACATAATTGTACAAAACTCTAGGATATGATAGGCCTGCAAATCTAGTTGTGCACCCTGGTTTGATTTTTCTCATTTTGGGTTAGACAACCACTTTTCGGGGGAGGGGGGGGGGGGGGGAGGGGGGGTGTCAAAAGGGTGTGGGGTCTAACATTGAACCTTGTAGAAAGAATCATAGACTCTATTGTAAATGGTAACTTGAAAACGGACAAAGATAATAATATAGGGTTTTCATAATCATATATTGGCTGTTACTGGCAATATATAGGGTTTATTAGATCTGACCCCTGGGGTCATCCCCACCCCCCAGGAATTTGAAATTACCATATATCTCAGAAACTGTTATAATCATGAACCCTAAACCATATATATTCATGTTTCTGATGTCAAGGGGCATCAAATGTTATGTAGGTCATGGGCCCTGTGGGTGGTCCTGACGCCCTCAAACAGCAAGTCCCTTAATATCTTCAAAACAGTTGAGATCCCCACCCTTAAACCATATATATTCTTGTACCTTGTGTCAAGGGGCATCAAACGGTATGTAGGTCATGGGCCCCGGGGGTTGTCATGACCCCCCTTGAACAGGAAGTGCACGAATATCTCGAAAACGGTTGAGATCCCCACCCCTTAACCATATATATTCTTGATCCTTAAAGGGCATCAAAAGGTATGTACCGGTAGGTAATGGGCCTCAGGGTTGTTAATCACACACAATCACTAATTTACACCATGTGGTTTCATCCATTTAATATAACCAAAACTAACTCCCAAAACTGGAGAGTTACAATAACATAATAGAAAGAGTTATAAGAGTTATCTAACTTTGCATATAGATTAACATTAATTATACTTTTCATCTTTTGGAAAAGGTTTAATTTGAAAAAGTTAATAATGTCAATAAGTAAGGTGAAAATGAATTCGGTCAAAATATGGGACTTTAAAGTTATCAGTCTTGAATAAATTTTCCACTTTGCACAATCTGTAAAAGTTCAAGTCCGGATGCTCCCCGCTTTGTCATGCAGTTGGCTAACTGGTTCTTTCCGGCACACCATTTCACACTGGTATTTTTCTCATTGTTTACAGTTTCACTTATTGCTGCAATGTCTATTCGGAGTCTTCTGTCATCAACAAGTTTGGTAGAGTTAAGAGACTCAATAACACTTTTATTGTCAATGTAAGCCTCCACTGCTAATTGGTGACCAATGATTCCTTCTAGGAACTTTTTGTAGAATGCTGCAGATTCCAATCCCTCTTGTAGACTTAAGGCTTCGGCTGCAATAGTTGATCTTACAACCCGCTTTATTTTGTTTGTTTGCCAAGCTATAGGACAGCAATTCCCTTTTCTGTCTTTAATCCATAGTACATGTGCTCCAGTGCTTCCTACACCGTCGTTGAGATTACCAAGAGAAGCATCTGTGAATAGTACCATTTTCCAATCTGTGTGGGGATTCTCTAACTTGGGAAAACACACAATAGATTTCATATCTTTTAACCTGTTTACAACCTTGATCGCATGAAGGAGATCACTGACGTTGGCTTCTTTTAACTTGGTACTGAGATCTACCATTTCAAAGGAGAGCTCTGGTCTGGAGGTTTGTACGACCCAATTTAATTGTCCAACGAGTTTTCTAAATAAGGTTTGCTCTTCTATGGATAGTATATCATGTTTTTGTTTGGCTCTTTCTGGATCCATAGTTAAGTTTCTAAGGGAGTGGACGTAGTCTGTATGATCCAAGATAATTTTATCATTTTCTTGATTAATTTGAAATCCCAAGTATTTGAAGTTTTTCTCCTCTACTCTTCCTGCCAAGAATCTTTGTCGTAAATGTGACATGATTTTTTCGAGTGCTTCATTACCAGCATGCAAGAAATCATCGACATGACAACAAATAATGCCATTAAGTTCATGAGTCTGTAGAACAAATACTGCAGGATCTAATTTGGATTGCTTACAGCCAAGTTTCACAAGTTCCTCTTTCACACTCAAGTAGAACTGTCTAGCCCCATCCTTCAAACCGTACAAACAGTGTCGGAGTTTCCATATAATACCTTCAGAGACTCCACTTTCGATAGGAGGCCTGAGATAGACATCACGGCTCAGTTCTTTGCCTTGTAGGAAGGCAGACTTGATATCTGTGGTCTTGATGGTCCACTGTTTATGTGCTGCGATGGTGAGCAAGATGCGTATTGCTGCTTTACTTGCAGTAGGGCTATCCCGTTGTATCATGTCTTGTTCTTCGAAACCTCTTGCAACAAGCCTTGCTTTCACTTTGTCGTCTTTTTCAGTAATAACCCATCTTGTTGACACTGTTGATTGGCCTCTGTCAGGAACTTCATCATACGCATGAAAATCTAACAGTTTCTGTAACTCCTCTTCTTTGGCTGCTTTAATGTTCTTTTGTTTCATTTCTCCCCCACTGATGTCACTAAGATTGACCTCTAGTTCATGGACAGGTGTCTGGTTGTCAAGTACATCACTGTCAGTATTTTTCCAAGGGAGTCTACTCAAGTCAACACTTTTCCTTTCCTCACTTTCGTCATCCTGAATGTTGTACCAGTTCCTGTTGTTGCCTGTTGCTTTTCCAGCTCTGCTAAGAACAGTTGCTTTTCTCCATTGCTCTTCTGAATCTAATTTATAAATTATTTTATCATTTGCCTTCAGATGAACATTTCCTGAAGCATTGTCTACATTTCTGACAATTTTCTTATTGGCGATAATTTCTGAAAGCTTGTTTCCATTTTCAGTTTCATTTGGATGGGTATCTTTATGGACACTGCAATGTTCACTTTCAGCAGTTTTCTTCATCTCTTCATTTTCTGTTCTGGAAGGACCGTCATCGATTTTACACAGCCTGTTTGGTGACACACGCACGAAAACACTACCATGACGTACGAAAACCACTTTACCGTCTTGAAAGACAACTTTTCCCGGTCCTAGCCATCTTTCTCTGCCTTCTCGTTTGTAAAAAACACTGTCACCATTACTGAAAACTTGCTCAGATGCTCTAACTTTACTCCTCAGAGCACGCCGTATTCTTTCTTCTGCTTCTGTTTGAATGTAAGCCTTTCTAGCAGAATGTAGGGCGTTCAGATGTTTAGCAAATACCTCACTGGTAGTGGTACCCTCAAGTGCTGGTAATTTCTCAGTCATGATATTAGGTAGGTTTGGATTGGTTCCAAAAACAAGTTGATGACTACTGAATCCATTCCACATCTGAAGAGAATTGCGTGCCATATTTGCCCAACAGAGTAGAGCTTGACAGTCTTTCTTTCCATATTCCTCTTCCAGCTTGATTAACATGCTATCAGTGATTGCATGGACCCTTTCACACAAACCATTCTGGAAAGGACTCATTCCTGCTGTAGTACACGTGCGGACATTGAGTATAGACATCACTTCTCTCATTTCGTCTGAGCTGAACTCTCCTCCATTGTCTGTAAATATTGCCCCCATCACTCCAAATACACCTATCCAGTTCCTCATTAACGCATCTATTACTTCATTTGGTTTCTTCCTACTGATGAACACGGATACAGTGTAACGAGACCACATGTCAATAATGTGCAAAATCCATTTGTCATTCCACTTTTTCAGGTCCATTGCAACCTTTTCATTGAACGCTGTTGCCAAGGGCAGAGCAACCACTGGTCTTGGAGGGGTTCTGGCGAATAATTTGCAAATTTCGCATTTTCGCTCAATGTCTGATAATGTTCCATAGTATTCTTCCTTCCAGTTTTTGGCATCTTTCAAGAGGGCTACAAGCTTCTTGATTGGTGGATGAGCAAATTGTCTGTGTAATTTAAGAAGTTTCTCCTGAGAAAGTTTTTCACTGACTTGTGTTTCCTCTTTGCATACATCTGACACTGCCACAGTCTCACACTTATCGATTGGGACACAATAATGGCCCGCTGTTGTCAAGTTCAGTGCAATTTCTTTTCCTAAGATTGTGGCTGTATCATTTTCCAAGTCCATTTTTACG